>NW_010216518.1:0-349 GCF_000695765.1 Mesitornis unicolor
TGGAATCTGTAACAATATTCAGTTTTTCATGCATCCACTGGGTACATACCCACACAACTGCAGCTAGCTCTAGCGTTTGTAGCGAATCCCCTGCTTTTGCAGGGAGGATTTTGTGATGCCACTGATTTTTTTTTAGCCATGTTGCTGCTGCTGTTTTTGAGCGCTTCCCGGCGTCAGTATAGACAGTGACAGCATCTGACAATGGTCGCTCGCTTCTTTTTGGACGTTTTAACCAGTCATAATTGCTGATCCATTTTAAAATAGGTGTTTTTAAAGACTCAACTTTAATATCCAAAGAGTCGCTTAATAAGCTTAATTGTAAATCTG
Organism: Mesitornis unicolor; assembly: GCF_000695765.1. Taxonomy (NCBI): domain Eukaryota; kingdom Metazoa; phylum Chordata; class Aves; order Mesitornithiformes; family Mesitornithidae; genus Mesitornis; species Mesitornis unicolor. The sequence goes on from NW_010216518.1 coordinate 328, forward strand.
ATGAGTTCCGCAACCACCATTC
>NW_010216519.1:0-349 GCF_000695765.1 Mesitornis unicolor
AAAAGGCAAACTCTGGTGCTGTGTTCCATACCTGCCCTGCTGCAGAAAAGGGTCAAAGGCAACACATTTCACTGAAGTGACCACAGGGCATGGACTTTTTTGCAGGGCAGATACATAGTATTCAGTCTGAATCACTTGACTATCCTGCTGCTGCTCACTGGCAAACATTTTCATTTGACAGCAGCAGTCCCTGATGAGGTGGTGAAAGACATTCATAAATGCCTTCTTTGCTGACTAATTTTTTTTTACATTGTGATGCAGCAATATGACGGGTCTCATCTGTGATACCAGCCTTGCCTGTACGCGGATAAGCACAAATTTAAGCCAAGTAATCCAAACCTTTGAGACA
>NW_010216520.1:0-349 GCF_000695765.1 Mesitornis unicolor
GAACACGCCTTTGAGCCGCTTCCTTTTGTGGAGATTATGTGAGTTATAAAAGTGTCTTTCTAGTGTCTTCACTGGAGTCTGTTTGCATTTCCAACCCCTTTCTGTGCTAGAAAACGTTCCTGTTGTTATTTTTAGAGCAGTGACTGAATTTGTCCTGCTCAAAGACTGGCTGAGCTGAGCAGATCAATGCGGATGGCTGGGTGACCCGCAACAGGATGAGAGATCATTTGGGGCTGGCCAAACGCAGCCATCATAGAAGCCGTTTCTTGAAGGCTTGCTGTGTCCTGGAGCAGAAATAGATTAAGCACATGTGCACTTCATTTCCTCTCCTTGACAGTTAAAAATAAAG
>NW_010216521.1:0-349 GCF_000695765.1 Mesitornis unicolor
CAAACCCCAAACCCCACAGACCCTGACAACAACCACAGGCTCCTCAGAGTGGCCCACTGCCCCCGTTAACCACTTGGCCTGTTTGCCCATCTCAGCGTGGTTTTAGCAGCACATGAAAGCACTGGGGCCAAGCAAGGAGGGCAGAGCCCGGCCAAAGGCTGCATCATTCGCCTCACCAGAGCTGCTCGAAGGCTTCGTTCACTTTCTGCTGCAGCTTTCTCTTGGCTTTGTCTATCACCTTCACCTCCTTGTGCAGCTGCTCCTCCACAGGGTCCCTCACCACGTCGATGGCGCGGCGCCTCTCGCGCAGCGTCAGGCACTCGATGGCCACGTCCAAAGGCAAGTTCTT
>NW_010216522.1:0-346 GCF_000695765.1 Mesitornis unicolor
TGCCGGCTTCAGAGCCAGACCTGTGGTGGGTTTGTGGGTTCCCCTGAGCTGGGGGATGCACTGTGCTGCCCTCAAGCCAGGTTTGTCAGTGCAGCTAAGCTGCAGGCCCAGCCCCAGCCTGGCTGCACGGCTGTCCCTGTGTTTGCCCCTCTGTGTCAACAAGTAGCCCCCATCTTGTGCCTTGCTACCCCTGTAGGCTTTTCTGCTTCCTGGTCTTGCTGTCTCCCAGCAGGGATGTCGCTGGGAAAGCTGTAGGAAGCCAGGTGCCACCTGGCCTCGCTGATAGTTAAGTTTACAAAATGGGTTCTGGGACCAAACCTGTTGGGGTTTCTGTGGGGGTTTTTTT
>NW_010216523.1:0-345 GCF_000695765.1 Mesitornis unicolor
TTTGAAAGCAATTTAAAGGGTGCTTTGAATGTAACAGGAACAAATGACTAGGGGAAAAGAAAGTTCTCAGATTCAAATTTGTAATAAACTGTCTTCTAGCAGGGGGGCATTCACCTGCACAAAGCCACCAAGGAAAATAAGACTGCCATCCTTACAGTTTTCAAGTCAACATGAGGTCCTTTTCCTCCAGAGGGTACAGGCATGACACATTTGAAGTGCTGTAACGCACAATGTGTCACACCAGGAGGCCTAAAATTCATTTCAACCACAGGCGACAAAGCTTAATTAAATACCTCCCAAAAGCTCAAGTATTTTACCTTTGTTTCCTCTGGTGTTTCAAATAGT
>NW_010216524.1:0-349 GCF_000695765.1 Mesitornis unicolor
TTCATAATTCTCATATTTAACACGAAACTCATTCCATGTTGTAAACATCAAAAATCTACTGGATTCAGAAAGTAGGTGGACAAATTTGCAGGAGGAAAATCTGTTGAGGAAAGCATTATCTTTAACTTTGAAAATCCTTGAGCCCTGAGTAGCGGCAGGGTGGGGAAGGATGCAGGGGCTGTATTGCCACGTGCCTGCCTTGCTCTTAAACTCTTACCTGGGCATCAGCTGTTCTGACACCAAGGGCTGAGCTAGGTATTTCCCTGGGCTGACCTGGAATAGCCATTCCCATGCTGTGTTCACTGGGATCATCGATAACTTCCAGGTACTTCCAGAACAAAGAAGCAGC
>NW_010216525.1:0-349 GCF_000695765.1 Mesitornis unicolor
AGGGGAGGGGAGGGGAGGGGAGGACCCCCAGCCAGGTGATAACAACCCCATCAGTGCACCCAAGCCATGCACACCTGTGTGGCTTCCCTGGACACTTAGCAGTGCTCTTCCAGGGTTATGCTTCAGCTGAGCTTACTTACTTAATTGGAAATGCTGGGCACACTCCAAAAAAACATCAGCCTCTTGGTTTTGTTCACCTGTTCTTACACTGTCATTTTATAAAGCCTTCATACCATCTTCCATATGTTGGGTTTAATCCAGACTGTGTGAGGAAGTCTTGTTATGCTGAATGTTTCCTATGCACATGAGAAAGATAATAGTTGGTTTCATACAGTACAATCCTTGTACC
>NW_010216526.1:0-350 GCF_000695765.1 Mesitornis unicolor
CTGTGGGGTTTGCAGTAGGATTTCGGGGTCTGCTGCATGGCTTTGAGGTTTGCAGCATGATACTGGGGTTTGCAGTGGAGTTTTGGGGTCTGCAGTGTGGTTTCGGGGTTTGCAGTGGTATTTTGGGAGTTGCAGTGGGATTTGGGGGTTTCCAGCATAGCTTTACGTTTTGCAGTATGATTTTGGGGTTCACAGTGTGGCTCTGAGGTCTGCAGCATGATTTTGGGGTCTGCAGCATGGTTTTGGGGTCTGCAGTGGAATTTTGGGGTCCATAGTGCAGTGTTGGGGATGGCAGCATGGTTTTGGGGTTCATGGCATGGTTTTGGGGTCCACGCTGTGGTTTCAGGGTT
>NW_010216527.1:0-345 GCF_000695765.1 Mesitornis unicolor
CAACCCCCCTGCACCTTTGCTGCAGGCACGGCGGGGACGTCCAGAAGAGTTTCCAAATCCTTCTTTTCTTCTGCAGTGGCACCTTCTGGCACAACGAACATGAAGTGCTCGAGGGCTTCTCCTGCTGTGGGGGCTACTCGCTTCTCCGGGAAGGGGATCACAGAGTAGAAAGCGGTGGGGGGAATGGGAGGCCCTGAGGGACCCAGTCCCAGGTGTTCCAAGATCTAAAGCGTAAGAGAAAACCCCGTTAATGCTCCAGTCACCTCCATCCTCACACTCCTTCCTTAAAGGCACCGAGCTTTTGGCAATGGTTTTTTATTTCTTTATAAGTACAGTGGGTTTTTT
>NW_010216528.1:0-349 GCF_000695765.1 Mesitornis unicolor
CTGCCCGCACCTGTTTGCCCACTCTGGGTCGTGGTGCTCCCTAACGGCCGTTTAAATATGCTGCGGTGTCCGCCGAGACCGCCCCCCTCTACGTCAGCTGTCACGTAGGAGCTGCCGCATCTGGGAGTCAGGAGCCGTTCACTCTGTCCCCTCCTGGGATTTTTGGTGTTTTTTCAGTGATTTTGCCGCTATGGCGATCGCCTCTGTCTCTCTAGAGTTAGCACCCAGCTGCAGTACTCACCAGTGCTGCTGCTGGATCTTGCTGAACAAGCCCAAAACACTTTTTTCTGGCCCAAAAGCTTAATTTTAGAATAAAATCTCTCATTTTAAGGGCACAAACGCACATTTC
>NW_010216529.1:0-350 GCF_000695765.1 Mesitornis unicolor
CTAATTTAAACACACAGAAACTGGACAGTCTTATTGTGTATTTTTTGATTTGCTCAGAAACAAGCTATTTATATGCTGAGACAATGCAATAGGTATTTTATTTTTCATTAAACTTAGTTTCCTACTTCTTTTACTTCTTTTCAGACATACATGTTCTCTGTTGGAAACACCAAATTAAGCTTCAGCTTTATTTTATTTTTTACTATTTTAATTGGAAGGTATTTTATTTTAAGATAAAGAAACCTAATGTGAAGAATGATACTTTTGACCAGCAGCAAGCCCTAGGAGGTTTCCTGCAGGACCAGCTGCTCCAGTTATTAAACTGTTTTGATATATTCTTAAGAAAAACC
>NW_010216530.1:0-349 GCF_000695765.1 Mesitornis unicolor
TGAGAGGAAACAAAGTTTAACATCTCAATTGCAGAGTGCAATCCGCCCACAGACTGCATCTCCACAGCTTTTACTGACCAAGGAAAATAATCTGATTTATAAAATGCTTGGCATCTCCAAGAACTGCTCCACAGGCCCAAATGCCTTGCTTGGGCTGAATTATCTGTAGCGGAAAATTCTACAGAAATGTTTAGCAAGCTTATTAGGCCCCTGCACATTAACACGGGGGAGGGGGTAAATAAAAACAAACCCTATTGCCATTGTTGGGGTCGTGATTTGCCTGTCAATTCTACAGGAGCATTTTCCCACCCTTGGCCCCACTGGATTAGGATTATTTTCTCTGTGTCAA
>NW_010216531.1:0-350 GCF_000695765.1 Mesitornis unicolor
CTTATGAAGGTGCTGGTAGCCATTTGGACACAGATGCCTCCAAATTAAGATTTAATGTATGCGTGTGCAAAATTGCACATCAATGAATAATGCATAGTAGTAAACAGCTTGGTGATTGGGTTTGGTTCAGAGCGATATTGCATATGGATTAGCCTTAAGGATGCAGATCAGCAGTGTTAATAACGTGTATCAGGTGGAGACAGCCAAGCTAAACCCATTGTGTGCTGCACCACTTACCTTTGTGATAAAAATGTCTCTCCTCCCATGTACACAGCCTCAGCCGGACTCAGCATCCTCTGCTGAAACAAGCCCTTTGGAAACGAGTAAGACAACCCTTCCTCCGCATCGCC
>NW_010216532.1:0-350 GCF_000695765.1 Mesitornis unicolor
TCTGTATCTGTCTTCTGCCATATGAGCTCTGCTAAAATGCCATGCTGGGGAATACAAAGATGTATGGATTGCTTCAGACACCCACGCTACTTGGATCAGGCCTCCAGACACACAGGAGTGAGTAGGCCCTGCACACACAGCTCTCCAGAACAGATGGGCGGGGATTTGGCAGAGCTGAGACAACCGCAGTAAACAGTTTAAGAGCATGCCGCACGCACATGGAGAACAATATGCTGCTGAACGAGTAACAAGCTACTAATCCTACACCTTCATAGCAAGGAACAAGGTGAGCAGAACAGGGTTGTGATTTTGAGAGCTGTCCTCATGGCACAGTGCTTCCCATGGCTTAT
>NW_010216533.1:0-350 GCF_000695765.1 Mesitornis unicolor
ATACACACATATACACACACATACACACACACATAGATATAAAATACAGACATATAAAGCATCTGAGTAGCTCTGTGTATGTTTGGATGTATTGGTGTGGTTAAACTCAGCTCCACTCCCTCTTCCAGGAGCACCTTCACCTACGGCTGCTACCTGAGCACCGCCGAAATCGCCTTCTCCGACCCCACGCCGGACGGCAAATCCTTCGCGACAAAATACTGCCAGACCCCCAACTTCCTCGTCTATAATTTCATTTACAGCGACTGAGGCGACCCCGTTCTTTCCAGATGGAGGTTTGTGGAAATCAGAGGAGGATTTGGGTGTTTAAATCACATTTGAAGCGTGGTTTC
>NW_010216534.1:0-350 GCF_000695765.1 Mesitornis unicolor
TTCTCACAGAGGTCACTGTTGACAACACCTGGGTACCATCACCTAGTACATAGATAGATCCTGAAGATGCATCTAAGTGTGTCCTGTAGCAGGACTCTGGCTTTTCCATCACACAGCAGCACATTTTTCCTGTGCCTGCCTATGTATGCATCAGGACAGACAGTTATTTCCAGTGCATGGGATTGCAGCATGGGAAAAAGCCTCTAGCTTAACCTTACCAATGGTGAAAAGCCACCACACAGATGGCTGGTGGTTGTTTTTCTGTTGCTGCTTGTCACTGTGGATTGTATTTCAGCTCCGAGTTTCAATTTGCACTTAATGCGCAGACTTATTTTTCTTGATTTGTCAAA
>NW_010216535.1:0-350 GCF_000695765.1 Mesitornis unicolor
CAGTGAACATAGCAACGTTTACCATGGCAACGGTAACCATGGTTAGAGTTACCAGTCCAACGGTTACCATGACAATGTTTACTATGGCGAGAGTTACCATAGCAATGGTTACCATGGCGGCGGTTAATAGAGCGACGTTTAATATAGCGACGGTTACCAAAGAAACGGTTACCATGATAGCGGTTTCCATGGCAACGGTTACCATGACGACAGTTACCCTAGCGACGGTTGAAATGGCAAAGGTTACCACGGCAACGGTTACCATAGCAATGGTTACCATGTCAACGGTTACAATGATAACATTTGCCATAGTGGCGGACACCATGGCAATGGTTTCCATGGCGGCGGTT
>NW_010216536.1:0-346 GCF_000695765.1 Mesitornis unicolor
TCCTGCTGGGGATGTTGTGCATAATAGATAAGCATGTTATTTTTTTCAGTTATCATGGCCTTAAGAGGAATGAGGACTGAGAGGTCTTGTTATTGTAGTATTTTAGCTATAGAGGTAATTGTGTAATGATTTTTAGAAAAGCTCAACAGCTGCAGGAAAAATCCAAGGTTAGTGACTCTGAGGCATTAATATCTGATGATGATAGAAGAAACCTTGGCAAACTCAGGTTCTTTCACAAAATTTTCCGTGTTAAGGAAACTCTTAGAATACTAGAAATATTTTAATATTTAAGATATTGAATATGTATCAAATGGAATCCTTTAAAATGGAGCACCAGAAGAAACGT
>NW_010216537.1:0-350 GCF_000695765.1 Mesitornis unicolor
AGTCAGTGATCTTCAGCACTCACTCTCAACAGCTCTCATCCAGCTGAAGATGACAGCCTCTATGTGCCACAGCGCTGATGCAATATTATCTTTTACCAGGGAAATAGTTCTCTTTACTCTCCGGAATGAACACCACTATCATTCCAAACCCAGCTGAGATCAGAGACTTTAACATAGTGCTTACTCAGGAGGGAGGCAGAGCAAAGAATTTCCTAAATAACAATTGCTGGAGCAGTGAGGAATCCAGGGGCAGCGAAAGCTGTGCCTGCTGACAGCCCATAAAGATAAATAGGGACAGAAAGGCTCAAAATGAAGGTGAGAAAAACAACAAACCTTGAAGTTCTCTGCTA
>NW_010216538.1:0-346 GCF_000695765.1 Mesitornis unicolor
CTGATACAGTCGCTCCAGCAGAGAAGGCCACTCAGTTGGTCAGGCAGCATACACCCACCACCTGCTCTCCCAAGGTTTCCTTTTGCACATCAAACAATTTAAGAGTATTTTTTCTGGTTTATTTATTGCCTTTGCTCTTTGAGGACCCTGACAGAAAACACACCCTTAATTAAATTTCACATGAAGAAGAAACGGAAGAGTAAAACCGTCATCTTTCCTGTCAAAGGAAAGGGACTCCTTAGCCCTGGGGTCCCCCAAAGTGCCAAACTGCGCTCCAGCCTGGAAGCTGCCCTTTGAGGGGACCTTGCACTTGTTGCAAGACTGAAATCACTCACTCTTCAGCCTC
>NW_010216539.1:0-350 GCF_000695765.1 Mesitornis unicolor
CAGTCTGTGTTCTTTCAGGCTTTTGAGTTTTCAAAGATGTGAACAGGGCACGTGGGGGTACCTGATAGCGTTGGTCCATTCCAGGGTGTGTTTGTTTTCCAGCGGAAGACGAAGGTGTGCCTGTGGTTCTGGTGTGTGGCCCGAAAAACACTGGGAAATCAACCTTTAACAGATACCTGATTAACCTGTTACTGAACCGGTGAGTCTTGCCATCCTCTACGAGTCTGTAAGTACTCTGTGGGGTGTAGAAGGGAAGAAACTGCTGCCAAGATACTCCAAAAGCTGCTATGACCGAAGGTGGATGCCTTCTAAAAACAAGAACTTGAGGAGAACGGGCGTTCTCGTCTTGG
>NW_010216540.1:0-349 GCF_000695765.1 Mesitornis unicolor
CATATCTCCACTCAATACCATGCTCTTTGGCATTAATTAATATTTATTTTTGGATGAGCTAAAGAGTGCAACTTGTTGGGAAAGAAAAGTAGATATATACTTTGCAAGACAAATTGCCTCAGTACTTGTCTGTAGCAGACGGTCAAGTCAGTTTGAGAATCACGTCTCTTTTCTCCTTAACTAAATAATAGTTCCTCTGAGTGTCTGTTCTCTGTTCAAGGTGTACAAGAACCCTTTTGAAACCTTTCTTGGGAGGCAACCAACAAGTCTTTGCCACTGCGCAAAGGATCTGCAGCTGAATACCAATTGATTGCACTGTGTAATCACAGAATCACAGAATCACAGAACG
>NW_010216541.1:0-350 GCF_000695765.1 Mesitornis unicolor
AGCCGACTCTCTCCATCATCCCAATTGTTAGTAGAAGTAGCAAAGAGATAAAGCTCAACATGGAAATGCTCTTAGAGATGGCCTGTTTCCTTTTTGTGAAGATAGTAATCATACCTGCCTTTCTCCAGTCCTCAGGATTGTCCCTGTCCTCCAGGAGGATCAGATATCACTCATCTGTAATGGGTTTTTTTACCAAACTTCTGTTCCATCAGATTGCTGAAAGTGACAACAAAGACTAAACGTTAACATTTAATATTTACTAGGTTAATGACTTAACCTCGTAAACTGCCTAAAACATAGCGGGAGTTGTTAGAGCAAGAAAGAAAGGTTTGCTCAATGCTCAGAGCAAA
>NW_010216542.1:0-350 GCF_000695765.1 Mesitornis unicolor
GGCATCCCTCAGATACCGCTGCAACACCCCAGCTTCCATAACATTGACAGGAAAGAGAAGAATCCATATAAGCACCCGCATAGGCAGCCAAAGCCCCTTCCCAAAAAAACAAAGCATCGACCCTCACAACGGCCCCCACGGCCACCCTTACCGAGGGCCAAGAAGCTGCCCGTTCGCCAGCCCGCACAGCCACCCTCCTCAAGGGCCCAACAGCCATCCTCAACAAAGCCCCAACGCCCAGCCGCCCCACGGCTGCCCTCCTCTCAACGTGCCCGCCCACTGCCCCCGGCCAGTCCTTACGCAGCCGCTCTGGGGAACTAGCCCAGGGCTCACCAGGCAGTGTCACAACC
>NW_010216543.1:0-350 GCF_000695765.1 Mesitornis unicolor
AGTTAAATCCCTGTAACAAAGCATTTGCTGTGCTTTAAACAACATATTTCTATTATCAGTTTGTCTATCTTTACTTTTTCCTTAGGTTGTTAAGTAACTGATTCTTCACCATGCTCACTAAGAGATGAGCAGGAGACCAGATCTGCCCATATAGGCACCCTCTGCATCACCTCCCTAACTGGAGGGATGGAGAAGGCTTTGCTCTGGGATGTGGTAATTTTATTCCTGTTTTGTGTTGCTCCCTGGAGAGCAACATTATGCATGGCTGTATTAAAGTGAAACAGGGATGCTTTAAGGGGTCTCAGGGATAGGGATCAACAGAGGGCCATCCATCAGTGAAGACCCACTTA
>NW_010216544.1:0-350 GCF_000695765.1 Mesitornis unicolor
TGGGTAATGGGATGGGTACTGGGATGGGAACTGGGGTGGGTACCAGGGATGAGCACTGGGATGGGTATCAGGGATGGGGATGGGGATGGGTAATGGGATGGGCACCAGGGATGGGTACAGGGGTTGGGTACCAGGGATGGATATGGAGATGGGTGATGGGATGGGCACCAGGATGGACATCGGGATGGGTACTGGGATGGGTAAGGAAAGGGATATAGGTACATGGGTAATGGGATGGATACGGGGATGGGTACAGGGACAGGAACCGGAGGCCGCGCGTGGCCCTCGGTGTCACCCTGAGCCGTGCCCGTGCCCCGCAGGCGGCGACGTCACCTTCGACATCAGCAGCG
>NW_010216545.1:0-350 GCF_000695765.1 Mesitornis unicolor
CTCTGAATGGCATCCCTTTCCTCCAGTGTGTCTGCTGCAGCACATAGCTTTGTGTTGTTGGTAAACTTGTTGAGGGTGCACTTGATCTGATTGTCCATGTCACTAAAAAGATGTAAAACATTACTGATTCCAGTATTGACCACTGAGGAACATCACTTGTCACTGATCAAAACTTGGTCATCAAGCCATTCACCACAAGTCTTTGAGTGTGACATCCAGCCAGTTCCTTATTCAGAAAGTAGTCCATCCAACAAATACATGTCTCTTCAATTTAGAGACAAGAATGTCATGCGGGACTGTTTTAAATGCTTTGCACAAATCCAGGTAGGTGACGTCAGTTGCTCTTCCCT
>NW_010216546.1:0-350 GCF_000695765.1 Mesitornis unicolor
GGCCCCTGTCCTGTCACCACTGTCCTTGGTAAAAGTCTCTCCCCATCTTTCTTCCTTCAAGGGAAGCTGCAGACGTCAAAGCCACCCCCTTGACCCTGGAGATTGCTGGCCAAGAGATGTGGCCAGTGCTCACTCATTGAAGGTGGCCAAAGCCCCATGGGGTGTCCACAGTGATGGTGGCAGAGGTTGAACCCCTCTGGGGCCCTCACTGCTGGGTGAAGCCCCTGGGTGTCCAGGTCCATCGTGGGGATGGCCAAGAGCCATTGCCCTGGAGAACATGAATGCAAGGAGCAAGTGGCCCAGGCGGCCAAAACTGGGGTGGTTCAGGTGAAGCTGGACTGGGAACGTCA
>NW_010216547.1:0-350 GCF_000695765.1 Mesitornis unicolor
CTGGACCAATAATAGACCCTCAGAGCCCTTGGGGAGCTGAGGAGAAGGGGATTCTTGGCAGTCATATGAGGAATCAAATCTGGAAACCATCCAGGCTTCTGACTGCAGGCAGATGTGAAATAGGCAGCTTTTCTGAAAGCTGCCAGCTGGGGGTCTCTGGGAGGATGCGTGTGATGAGACTGATGCTGAGCCGTGATCCTGTAGGTGAAAGAACCCCAAATCCTCAGTGTTTCATGAATGCTCAGGAATTTCCTTGCAAGTGGTCCCAGTTTGAGACATTTGTCTCTCAAATATCCAAAGCAACCAAACTTAAACTTAAAAATATAGGCAACTAGGTGAGACATTAAGTG
>NW_010216548.1:0-351 GCF_000695765.1 Mesitornis unicolor
CACAGGTTCAATATCTGAGTTGCAGCTGAAACTCCACTCCCCAGCAAGTTGAGGCAAAAAAACCCCAAAGGAAACACAGCCAGGAGGGGAATGAAATCAGAAGCACCAATGGGATTCTCTGCAGAGATGCAAGGTGGTGGAGAGATTGCATGGGTGATGCTGGACCTCTGCTTGAGTTGAAATAGATGGAAGCTGTTGTTTTTGATGCTTCTTTGAGACTTCTACATCTACATTCAACAGCATAACAGGTCCCTACCCAAACCTGAAAGATTAATTTTAGTTTGTCATTCATCAGCCAGTCAACCAAGAGAAGAAAACTCAAAGCTCAGACTCCCACTTTCAAGTAACTCT
>NW_010216549.1:0-351 GCF_000695765.1 Mesitornis unicolor
AGTCCTGGCTGACTGGGGAAATTCCACTTGATTGGAGCTTGACAAATGTGATGCACACCTACAAGAAGGGCTGAAAGGAGGACTTGGGAAACTACAGGCCTGTGAGTCTGATCCTGGTGCTGGGGAAGGTCATCTTGAGTGTCGTCACAGAGCACGTCCAGGAAAACTAGAAGATCAGGCCAAATCAACATGGGTATACGAAAAGCGGATCGTGCTTGACTAGCCCGATCTCCTTCTAAGACAAGGTGGCCCACTTAGCGGATGAGGCAAAGGCTGTAGACGTAGTGTACCTGGGCTTTAGTAAATGCTTTAGTAAAAAGGCTTTGACACCTTTCCCACAGCATTCTGCTG
>NW_010216550.1:0-350 GCF_000695765.1 Mesitornis unicolor
GCTGCTCTAGACAAGAATGGGGGCACGGCCCAGCTTGACTTGCTCCTTCCACCAGGGATTTGTCAGCTGGGTGACAACACAGCATTAGCAAAACTTGCAGTGCTTTGCCCAGGCTCCCAGACCACCCAGTGGTGCTTCCCAGCCCAAGAAAAGAGCTCCTGTACATGGCAGGGCTTCACAGCACTCCAGTAGAGATTAATTAGCACACCTGAGCCTCACTCCCCTCTCTTCTTTATTAAACTGGGCATATGCAGTAAAGAAATGAATTCACCAGGGAAATTACTTTCTGTGACAACTTTTCTAAAGCCTTTCTTTCCAGAGGCCTGAAAAGACTGGTACTGAGCAAACAG
>NW_010216551.1:0-349 GCF_000695765.1 Mesitornis unicolor
TTCTGTGATTCTGTGATTCTGTGATTAGGGAACATAAGCTTTGAACTAGCCCTTAATACAGACAGCACAAATAGATTGCTGGTTGCACTCAACCAAGACAGACTACTGATTGACAGTACAGACCAGTCAGAGTTGTAAGAGTTAAAATAGGCTGAAAATTACAAAATTATTTAGCTTTGTTCAGAAATGACTGGAGGCAGGAGACAGAAATCTGTCAACCACATCGTATCTAAGTCACGATGCAGGAAATGAAATACATTTCCTTAGTAGTGGTGGTCTTCCACCCTTGTAGTGTGGAAAAGCAAAAGTATCTGTGTATGGTGAAGGTCAATGTTAGTAAAATCAAATA
>NW_010216552.1:0-351 GCF_000695765.1 Mesitornis unicolor
GTTGCTGATCATGCAAAACATTTTAAATTAGCCAAATACCCCACCAGATCTTTACCGTGTTCTGGTAGGTATAAGAAAATTAATAAAGGCGTCATTCTTCCTTTGCCACTTCCTATTGCACCAAATTCACCTTGTGTTTAACATCATTGCTGGGAACCAAGGAAGGATTATTGTAGTGCTGATAATTCATAAAGAGGCTTTGTGCTATTGAGAGATTTTAGTGCTTGAACTACAGCGGGGGCTGTCCTGAAGTGGGTGGGACACAGTTCTCTGTGCACTTCTGTGTGTCTATGTCTGGGGCTTAGCGTATAGAAATTCTTAATAGCATTAGTGACTCAGGAACACCATTTC
>NW_010216553.1:0-351 GCF_000695765.1 Mesitornis unicolor
CCCCTTCCCCTCTTTTCTCCTCGCCGCCTTTGCAAAAGGATGCGAAAATGCCCAGAAATGCGCATTTCTACTCGGCCGCGGGGGTAGCGGAGGCCTTGGAGTTACCCCCTCAGGCGCCATCGCCCCCTCATTCCCCTCACGGCACAGCCCGCCAGCACCGACCCATTTCAGGGCTTTTTTTTAATCCTCATAGCGTGAAGATTTTTGGCCCAGATTTGCTCTTTCCACACGCTCCCCAAGGTGGGTAGTTTTATGCCTAATTCTTTCTCTTCCACTGTTTTTCTCCTTTGCAGGGGTTGAAGCCACCGCCTTCCACTTTCCTCACAGCATGGAAAATACCCAAAGGCGCTT
>NW_010216554.1:0-351 GCF_000695765.1 Mesitornis unicolor
CTGTATTTGGTGACAGGTTTCAGCTGTGTGAGGAGCTCGGTGGGATGGGGAAGTGTTGCTTGTGGTGGTTGGAGCAAAGGGACCGCAGTCCCACCACATCTACAGCCCAACGTGGTGTCGGTTTGGGTGGCAAAAGGCTTGGCCTTCAATATCTGACCATCCTCACGGTGAACTTTTTCCTCATTATTTTTATTTGGTACTCTCTGTACTGTTCCCTGAGTCCACTGCCTCAATTCCTATCACTTGGAGAAGAGCCTGCTTCTGTCTTCTCCAACAGCTCCCGTCCGGTAACTGAAGACCTCAAGGTCTCTCCATGACCCCATCTCCATCGCCGTGGCCCCATCATCTCCA
>NW_010216555.1:0-351 GCF_000695765.1 Mesitornis unicolor
TGCAGAAGACATTATAGGATTTTCCATGGTGTTTGGGGACAAACATATTGCTAGGTTATTTCACATCCTAAAGAAGATAGATGATTTCTCCAGTGATCACTCAGAGCTGGCAGTCAAGTCATTAAGATCTCCATTGAATTGGCAGTTGTAAGCAGCTGTGATCAGAACAAGGCCAAGTTCTATAATCAAAACTGATTCTATAGTATGGTGCCCATGAAGGAGAAGAACATTGTCTGCCTAGGCTGTTTATGGGGCATCTTGGCAGTTAACTAGATCAGGCTGCTCAGAGGCCCATCAAGCCTGACTCTGAATGTCTCCAGGGATGGGGTCTCCACCATCTCTCTGGGCAAC
>NW_010216556.1:0-351 GCF_000695765.1 Mesitornis unicolor
CACAGCATCAAGGCCTTTTCTGCTTCTCATGTTGCCCTGCCAGTGAGTAGAATGAGATGCACAAGAAGCTGTGAGGGGACACAGCCTGGACAGCTTTCCCCAGCTGACTAAAGAGATATTCCATATCATGTGATGCCATTTCAGAAATAAAATTTGGAGGGGCTGATGGTTGGTGGGGGATGCCATGGCGTGGGGAATGGCTAGACGTCAGTCGGATGGTGGTGAGCAATTAGGGGGTTTTACATCACTTATTTTTCTTGGTTTTGTTTTTGTCATTCTTTCTTGTTCGTGGGTCTTTTCCTTCTTTTTTATCTAATCTATGAGTTTTTGCACTTTTGCCCTTCTTATTCT
>NW_010216557.1:0-351 GCF_000695765.1 Mesitornis unicolor
CCACTTCCTCCTGGAGGAGGAGAAGACACCTTTTGCTCCTCTTGTGCCCCCAGTTTAGCCACACGTCTGTGCTCAGCACTGGCTTGGCATCGCTGAGAGCCTCCCTGCAGAGTGGAGAGCAGCAAGCATGAGAAAGAGCACTGCATGGGGCCCAGCTATCCCCACCTGTCCCTGGGGTCTGGAGAAGCCCACCTGGAGCCACAGCAGCAGTTGGTTTGGCCTATCTCAACCAGGACAGGAGGACCCTTGCCAGACACTGAGGATGCGTCCCAGACGCTGACAGCAAGGACAGGAAGCGGGATGCTGGTCCTAGTGCCTTGGCAGTGTTGCTTGGCCAGACCTTGCCTTCTC
>NW_010216558.1:0-351 GCF_000695765.1 Mesitornis unicolor
AGGTTCTGTTCTCATTACTTTCTCTCTTTCCAACCTGATGAAAAAAGAGTTTCCTTTCCCATTATTATTGCTGAGGAAATAAAATGACTCATCCTTTTAGGAAATTGTTATCTTTATTAAAGATGGGCTTTAAAAACCCTCAGCTACAGGATTTAGCCTGGGGGGACTGTCAGATCTGAAAACGATTTCCAAACTTTCGAGGCTGGGACTGCTTTGCCTTCTGATACGGGCATGAAATCAGATTGCAAGCATGCGTTGTTAGTACAGTTGCATCTGAAGTGTCCTCAGAATCCTAGAGACAGTTTCTTTCTCCTTCTCCTAACATGAAGGCTTCATTCACTTGATGTGGCT
>NW_010216559.1:0-351 GCF_000695765.1 Mesitornis unicolor
GACAGAGAGTTGGAAAAGATCTTTTACTTTAGATGTGGATCATGTGTTACCTGCACTTCCTGATTTAAAGAGTATGGGTGTGGGGCAGGAACCAAACCAGCTACCCAAGTGATTTTTTCAGACTTGACAGTCAGCTATAACACTGAATTAGCAGGAATACCACAGATTAAATTCTAATGAGAGTGAAGTAAGCAAGACATTTGGGAAGTCATGCTTTCAGAAAAGCCAATTCATGTAGTGTAAGGAACAGCAGTGATCTGACTTGTTGAATATCATGCAGAAATGTAAATCAAATATAAATAATATATAGGCTCTTAATTCTTTAGCTATACTTTTTTTATAGAGTGTGGC
>NW_010216560.1:0-351 GCF_000695765.1 Mesitornis unicolor
ATAATGCTGATGTTGATAACTTCTTCTACAGGAAACACCTGGGATAATTTTTAGGTTTGTGAACGTGCTACATAAATTGCTTCTTTGTATAGTTCTGCAACTCCATTTCCCATCCAAATTCAGTGTATATGGCAAATTTAACATACTCTGTACACTTCTTCTTCGCTCTCTTTGCTACTCATGAAGTGGTTTTACCCAGATCCCATGGTTTCACTCCTTTAATGACCAGTAACTGACTTGGACGTTAATTCCCTGTTCACAGCCCTGGAGCCTTCCTTATCATCCTAAATCTTTGCTTTCGAGGCCTCCACCTCCATCTCACCCCTGGACTCCCCTCTGCTGCAGTTTTAT
>NW_010216561.1:0-344 GCF_000695765.1 Mesitornis unicolor
AGGCTTTACTGAAGTCAAGGTAGACCACATGTTATGTTTAGGTTGAACCTCCTGCGTACTATTTTGTGACCATTGCCCCTTGTCCGGTTGCTGGGCACAACCGAGAAGAGTCGGCTGAGAGAATGCGGTGTTTCCATTCGGTTCAGGGTAAAAGTTTGAACCGCTTTTAAATGTATTTTGTCTGACTCCCGTGCTCTGCCCGGCATAGCCGCTTCCCAGAGCACGGACACCTCCTCCGACGCGGCCGGCGCCTCCATCGCCGCCAACCGTCCTTTACCGCCCTGAGTCCCCCTCCCGCTCGTGCCTGTCGCAGAGGCAGGGCCAGGCGCTGCCGGCGGGGGCAG
>NW_010216562.1:0-351 GCF_000695765.1 Mesitornis unicolor
TTTTAGCCCCAGGACTACAAACCCAGAAGGCAATGCCTCAGTTGAGTCAGCAGAATCATTTCCCACAATTTTGATAAATTAGGACCCTCCTTGTAACTCTCCTGGTTTCCTTCCAAAATCTGGGGAAAAGAGAAGTTTTAATCTCATGCCCAACTCTGTCTCTGGTAGGAGAAATGACACTGCTGGAAATAAGTGTCTCTCCCACAGCAGGAAGGGACCATCAGGGATTCCTTCAGCCTGGTTCAGAGCCCCTGGACACCAGCCAGCCTGGAGGGAACCCAGAGGGGCAGAGAAAGTGCTGCCTTGGGCTAGTCCACTCTTGCTGAGCTGGGCTGGGCTCCTGGGATGGAG
>NW_010216563.1:0-351 GCF_000695765.1 Mesitornis unicolor
AAAAAAAAATCCCCAAAACCCACCCTCTCCCAAACTGCTATCTATTTTGTTGTTTCCCTTCTTCACAGCTTATTACAACTAGCATCAAACACACACATTTTTATCTGTGTTATATCTGTTTCAGAAATACTTTCTGAAAACACCGATCTTCCAAATCTGGCCTGCTTTTCTGACACATCTGAGTGGATGTTTTGCCATCCCATCAGATCTGACAGCATTAACCAAGAGATGCTGTTCTTTCTCTCACACATGCTTTCCTCTTTTTCTCCTTGCTACAAGGAGGTGTAAGTACTGTCACCAGGACTATTGACTAACTATATGATTTGAACCTCTGTGGTGATTTTCCTATCC
>NW_010216564.1:0-351 GCF_000695765.1 Mesitornis unicolor
GGCTTGCTGAAGCACTCACCACATTTGTTCTGTGATTCTGTTGTTTGGTCCCATGCTTTTTCCATTGCTGATGAGCATTTACTGCAGGGTCTGAGCGACAGCTTGCATAGAGAACATATCATCGCACTTTGCCTTCAGCTGCTGTTCCCCTGCTTCATTGTGTTTTCGTAGCAGTCTTTCTTTCTCTGACATGTTCAACTACAACAGGTCTCTTAATAGGGCAAATCCCATCTGGGCTTAGCTGGGCTGGCACAAGAGGACAGCACTGCTGTTCAGCTGCCCACCAGGGTTTCCTGGTCCACGAGTGCAGCTCTTGGTTGCTTCACTACTGACTGTCAAGGTGGCCAGCTG
>NW_010216565.1:0-347 GCF_000695765.1 Mesitornis unicolor
GTTCACAAGAACAGCTCTAGGTCAAACCTGTGTTCAGCAAAGGATTTAGCAGGAACTTCAGCATCTACTAACTTGGAGATCCCTTTTGCCTTGCTAAAGACATGCTAGTGCCTCCTCTCTCTTCTGTTTCTTGATTCCAGTTTCTAGAAAACCTCCTCCTGGGTTCTATCCCACCCACACACATGGGTTTTGCCCACTGAAAGGATCAAGCTATTTCTGGAAAGCTCCCTATGCCCTGCACAGGTCTGCATGTCTCTCCTTCCCTGAGCCCAGCTCTGGCCATGGACCACTTAATTCAATGTATTGGCTTATAGGGCATCAGTGGGACGATTCTTTGCCTTCATTGG
>NW_010216566.1:0-351 GCF_000695765.1 Mesitornis unicolor
CATGCATGTTACTTATGACTGCAAGCTGGAAGTTCAAGGAAACAATGCCCACTTTTAGCTAGCATGAGAAATGTTGTCCAAGAAGCACAGAAGCCTTGTTATTGCCAAGAGTCTGCACCAAAAGAGTTTTAGAGGAGGCTTAAACTAGGATGCTGAGGAGAAATCTTTCTGCAGGTGGGGACCAGAATGGTTTGTGACAAGTTTCACCATGAGCTACAGAGACACTGGCCAGGAAAGATCTTGAAAAAGGAGGAGAAAAGATGGGCTGGACTTTGAAGAGGGAGCCAGAGAGAGGGCAGATGCAAGTGTGGATAATACATCATAGAAGTGGCAGAGGTCACCTCTGTCTTT
>NW_010216567.1:0-351 GCF_000695765.1 Mesitornis unicolor
CAGGTCCCTCCTCCATCCGTGCTTGCTGCTGCCTGCTCACACTGCTTTGCTGCTCCAAACCTACAGGCACTACAATCCAGGCAACATTGAGTCGACCCAACATAAGGATACCACAATTAAACAGGAACAAAAGTACATCTGTCTCTCATACACATCTTCTTCAGGTATCATCATCTTACCTGTAGCATCGTTGGTTGGTTCTTCAGGATAAGAAACATTTTACAGACAGGAGAATTGGTTCCAGTAGACATTTTCTATTACCATTATGAGAGATTTCTAGGGAACCCGAACAGAAAAAAATTACTTACAATCTGCAAAAGCCTCAAAATCACTTGTGTACTTCTATCACCA
>NW_010216568.1:0-352 GCF_000695765.1 Mesitornis unicolor
TCTCGCAGCACCGGGCTATTGCAGTCCTGTGGTTTTTAACAGTAATTTTCTAATGTGTTGACTTGGACCTGCGACTTCCCGGTCGTAGATGTGTGGGAACAGTGTAAAATGAAATCAGTGGTGCAAAGTGGTGGTTGAAGTTGAGAAATACTCATTCCAGTAGCAGAAAGGTGACATTTGACATCAAAACCAAGCCGGAGCCTGCGTGCTCTATGTTCAATACTGCGTGTCTGTAGGAACTGTAGTTATACTTGAGGCGGATTTGGGGTATCCAAAACGAATATGTGTTCAAATAAAAAAGCAGGAAAGGCTGCTTTTGTTCAAGTGTGACGTGTCTGAGGCAGTTCCCTCT
>NW_010216569.1:0-348 GCF_000695765.1 Mesitornis unicolor
GCTTGTGGCCCCATGTCAGGTCCCAGATGGGCTCTCCATAGGCTTTCTCCCTCTCTCATGAGATCTTTTGCCCTAGGGAGTGATAGACTTGGAGACGTTGGCAAAGAAGGGTTACAGTGTCCCCAAAGTTGGAATCATCCAAGTGATGAGTCATCCCCTGGCCTCTGGCAGTGCCATGGGGAGGGGGCTGGGTGGGCTCCAGTTGCTCCCCAAGGTGGATACTCTCCATTACATTGTTTGGCAGGGGCAGCAGCCATAAAATCTGTGCAATGGGGGTATGTGGCTGCTGAGAAAGCACAGTGGAGGGGAGCACAGAGTTCCCAGGGTACTGGCAGGGGGGCAAGGGGG
>NW_010216570.1:0-349 GCF_000695765.1 Mesitornis unicolor
TGACAACTTCTTGCAAACCATATGATGTTAGAAGTCTAAAACCAGTAAAATTATCCAGAAGTGTGATCTGCAAAGCTCTGCAGGTTGGTCACTGTGTAAGGAACACTTTTGGGTGACAAGTTTTCTTTTGTCTGTGCCTTCAGCATCTCTGGAAGCTTCATCCCTTATAAATAATCACAAATATCCTCTGACTTACTGCAGCGATATTGCTTGTAGCCTGGAAGCATCACACTGAAGGTGAACAGACTTCATCTGATAGTGTGACTTACTGAAGCTGTCAGATGCAGAGAAGCAAACAAGGCTTTTTGCTGAATTATTTGAAATGTGGTGGTGTTTTGTTGTTGTTGTT
>NW_010216571.1:0-349 GCF_000695765.1 Mesitornis unicolor
TCTCCTGAACTTTACATGTCAGCCCCTTAAAATAAATCCTTCATTGACCACTGCCACTGAAAAGACCACTTCAAAAATGTCTCGTCAAGGAAATGTTTGCTTAAACAAACAAACATTTTTGTTATGAATCAAAATTCCAGATGCTAAACAAATGCCAATTAGCAGTATTAAAAAAACAGATGCCTTGTTCTGAGTGAGTGCCGCTGCCCGGCATTTGAAAGGACAAAAAACTGCACAGAACATGCTGGAAGCCACTGTCCTATTGAGAAGACAGCTTTTAAATAGCTTTTCTGAGAGGGAAACTTAAAAAGCTGTAAAAGCAACTTGTTATGAAAGTCTCAGCATAATT
>NW_010216572.1:0-343 GCF_000695765.1 Mesitornis unicolor
AAGTTTGGAAACTGTTCCTCTAAGTTCTTGAAGGATGGTCATTTATTTTCCTGTGGTTGATGCTCTGGGGTGTTTTAAGCTCCTGCAGTTCCCTGGTGTGTCTCACCATGTGGCCACATAAGCAGCTGGGCCAGCCCAGTTGAGGAGGCAACACCTTGCAGCAGGTTGTGGGAATGAGCAGCGAGCAGCTGAGCAAGGGGTGAGAATACCCTAAACTGCTGGAAACTTTGTCTTCATGAGCTGCAGCCTGATTTATAGTTAATTAATTAGTTACATATCATCTTCCATAACTCTTTGTGGACTAATAATGTGCTCTTTTCCTACCCAGCTGTGAAGTACAATG
>NW_010216573.1:0-352 GCF_000695765.1 Mesitornis unicolor
GGTCCCCAACCTCCCCGTGCTCCTCCGTCAGCTTTCGTCCCCTCTCGATCTTCCCTTCCCCTGCAAGCGTTTGCTCGTAGCCTCCCTTCTCTCTCGCCATCGTCTGGGGGTGCCATGTGGCAAAGCCCCCCTGGATCCAGGGTGTTTGGGGGACGTGTCACCTCTGCTGCTTGCAAGACACTGCTCCTGTCACCCCTGGGCTGTTCAAACCTCCAAACAGGGCAGGAGCAGCCCTGGGAGGGGACATTGCACAGGGTGGCCCTGAGGGGACACAGCTCCCGTCCCCCCATTGCACCCAGCCCAAGGCCACCACGTCCCCTCCTTGACCAAGGCGGGGCTGCTGGTGGGCCCC
>NW_010216574.1:0-352 GCF_000695765.1 Mesitornis unicolor
AGAGTGAGACAGAGATACCTGATCTCCATCCTCACACAGTAACTCTCCTTAAGTGCTTCCCAATTTTTATTCATACTTTCTAGTTGAATTTTCTCTTAAATATTAAGAAATAAATTGTATTATAATTTTAAATACCTTTTTGACAACTGGATTTGTAGTGTTAATTTATTCCTGATACATGGCAGAAATAGCATCAAACCTTTAACCAATTGGGACAGTATTTCTACTAACCAGTAGTAATTGTACTGAATAAAAGCAAATTAATAATAGGAAACACTATTTCAAGATTAAATATAACTTTAGAAAATTATGACAGTTGTGGGTTTGTGCCTGCTTTGCAGACAGAACAGAG
>NW_010216575.1:0-351 GCF_000695765.1 Mesitornis unicolor
CCCAGTTTCACCTCCATTCTTTCCCAGTCTCTTCTCCACATCTCTCCCAGTCCCCAGTGTCTTTCCCAGTCTCACCTCATCTCTTTCCCATTTATACCTCCAGTCTTTCCCAGTCTCATCTCCATGTCTCTCCCAGTCCTATATCTCTCCCAGCCTCATGCCCACATCTCTCCCAGTCTCACACCTTTCCCAGTCTCATTTCCAGTCTTTCCCAGTCTCACGACGTCTTTCCCAGTCTCACCCCCACGTCTTTTCCAGTCTCACGTATTTCCCAGTCCCATCTCCTCATCTTTCCCAGTCTCACCACGACTTTCCCAGTCTCACCTCCACTCCTTCCCAGTTTCGTCTTCA
>NW_010216576.1:0-345 GCF_000695765.1 Mesitornis unicolor
AGCCCTCTGGCGTGTCAGCCACTCCTCCCACAATACTACATTTTTAGATACTATTTGCAGATTGAGTTCATTTTGCCTACTACTGGTGGGTCAGGCCAGCAAGTGTACCAGGTTAGCAGAATGGACACAGAGCTGCTACCTACTTTACATATACCATAGCCAAGATAGCCAGGGAGGAGTCAGGTATGCAAGGCACTAGATTTTGCTGGAAAGGGGAAGAAAAGAATATGCCTACATTCAAGGATGATACTAGATCAGAGAGAGTTGAAGAGGTTTGCATTCTACAGATGTACTCAAACAGAGCAGCTACTAGATATGGATGTCATGGTTTAGGGCTGGGCCGGC
>NW_010216577.1:0-352 GCF_000695765.1 Mesitornis unicolor
GACACAGATGGAGAAGATCTCAGAGCTGGTGCTGACTCTCACCCACAGATGTCCACACTCACACGTTCACACTCCCATGTCCACACTCACATGTCCACACTCACATGTTCACATCCATGTTCACACGCGTGTTTTCCCATGTACTCACATCCAATGAGCACGATGCAGATGGAGAAGCTCTCAGGGCTGGTGCTGACTCTTGCCCTTGTATGTCCACACTCACACGTTCACACTCACATGTTCACATCCACGTTCACATCCATGCTCACCCGTCCCCACACGTATGTCCCCCCCCAGCACTCACATCCGATGAGCATGACGCAGATGGAGAAGATCTTCTCGGAGTTGGTGT
>NW_010216578.1:0-347 GCF_000695765.1 Mesitornis unicolor
AAAAGTCTTCGATTTATAACTTTTATAGAGTCGTCTCAAAGTCCTGTGGTCATCTTGCACACACTCACCAAATACTAGAGGTAGCTTGTCAGTATTTTGACTTTTCTAAATGGGAAGGAGGAGAGGAAATAGATAAGATGTCAATTACAGCAAAGTGCAATTAAGATTACTGGCAGATGAAGACCGTTGGGGAACTAGAGTCCCACATAGCAGTAAGCTTGATAATCAGATGGTCCAACCTTGCACTAAAGAATTGAATGAGTCATGTTATATAATATAAATTAATAATTTAAAAGAAAAGTTTAAAAGAAAAATAGGTGTCTCCGTTTAAGGGTCAGAGAGACAGA
>NW_010216579.1:0-344 GCF_000695765.1 Mesitornis unicolor
ACAAGTGGTGAAGTGACAAAATTTGCAGATGACGGAGAATGATTCAGGACATTCCAAACTGAACTGCATTGTGAAAACCTGCAGAAGGTTGTAATGATACTGAGTGACAAGGAGATACAGCTGCAGATGGAAGACAATCTTTGCTAAATGCAAAGCAATACACATGGGAGAGAAATTCTCACTGTGCTTAAATATAGGCAACCTCTAAATTAGGTTTTGCCACTCTGGAAAGGGATCTCAGGGTCACTGTTCCTGGTTTCTTCAGAAATTCTGCTCAGCAATAAAGAGCTGTCATAAAGGCAAATAGAGCATTGCTGTTAAAAGCAGTAGAGAATAAAACACAC
>NW_010216580.1:0-350 GCF_000695765.1 Mesitornis unicolor
CCTTAGGTGAGCATTAAATTTTTGCTTATCTGCTTTCAGTCTGACAGCTGATCTTATCTGCTTTTTCTGTCATGGGAAGTAGCAAATAGATACTCCATTTTCACCTCTCTACAGATGCTGTGGTCTTTTCTTACACTTCCTCTTGCCTGTCTGCTTCCCCACAATGAAAAGAGGGATTTTGTTAACCACATCTGTCCAATAAGTCTTCAAATGGATACAGTTATTTCAATGCATAATTTCTGTTGTACATTTATCTCAATTTTTCAATTCTATTACACCATTTGGGAATGGGCTGAAATGTCCAAGATGCATCTTGGATTTGTATAGTGCCTAATCATATTTATTCTTTC
>NW_010216581.1:0-344 GCF_000695765.1 Mesitornis unicolor
AAAAAAAAAGTACAAGTTTAACCAGCACCACATGCTGTAGTGCAAGTACAACCAACCTTGGGAAAACAGCACTGATAAATACACCCCTGGCCCACAAAATCATCTATCATCACACGCTGCATGGCCCAACCAGCTCTTCTGTGATGCCCACTATAAACAACTCCCAGAAGAAAACAAGTTTGTCAATCAATGACGCAAAAGGGATGCTAAAAGGCTCTGCGATTCTGGGAAATCTACTGTAGCTCAAAAAGAGCCCTTGAGGGTCAGGAAGGAAAGGATTTAATAGTTTTCACAGGAATGATACATTGGCCTGATGCTTCTCTCAAATATTCTTGGAAGAAAAA
>NW_010216582.1:0-346 GCF_000695765.1 Mesitornis unicolor
CCACCCAGGGCACTGCCACCCCCTCCTCGTGGCACCCAGGACCCCCCTGTGTCACCCTAAGGCCACCCAGAGCAGCGAGGCCACCAAGGAGGGGATGAGGGGACGAGGCCAAGCGAGGGGTTGGTGGCCCCGGGAGGTGCCAGGAGGCCCTGGGTGGCCCCGGCAGTGGGTGGCAGGCCCGGGCAGAGCCAGCCCGCGGGCTTGATCGCTGTCATTAGCGCTAATTAAACTGGGAGGAACTGGGAGAACTGGTTTGGGGCCCGGCCCGGGCCTCGGGCGATGGCGGCACAACCGGGAGGTGTGACACCTTCCCCTCCCCCACCGCTGCCGTCGCCGTGGGGTTCTG
>NW_010216583.1:0-352 GCF_000695765.1 Mesitornis unicolor
CATCTTCTTTGCATCCTCCCTTCAGGTATTTGAACACATTGATGAGATCCCCTCTGAGCCTTCTTCTCTCCAGACTGACAGTCCCAGCTCTCTCAGCCCCTCCTCACATGTCAAATGTTCCAATGCCCCCATCATCCTCGTGGCCCTTTGCAGATCTGGTATAAAGTCAGCTACGTCACGTCAGACAAGAAGCCTACTTAACTTCGGCAGTCAGCAGATACAGCAAAAAGGTGAGAATGTTCTGTACATGTCCTAGTTCCTCCTGAAGACGATCTTCCCACTTCCTGTAGTCAGTACCTCAGGACTTTCCTATAACCATGCTCTTGAGAAGTAACAAATAATCACTTGCCTT
>NW_010216584.1:0-350 GCF_000695765.1 Mesitornis unicolor
CCATTTTGAGCTCTCCCTGAGCTTCAGCTGGACTGCATGCCAGGTAATGCTCCCCTTGAGCATGGACTCCTCTCAGGATTTGAGATTCCTTACATGAGACCAAGAGATCCTTCTTGCCCAAGACGGAAGGATTCCTTGCTCGTGCCAGATCCTTGGCAAGCGAGTGATCTCATGCTGAATTCTTACGAATGAAACATTACTAACACCTGGAGGTACTGAATATTAATGATTATAAACTTTGTCTAGAAAGCTTCTTTAGTCATAAACTGTTGTTAACTTGCAAGACTAAGATTGATCTTAGCTGCAAGAAGGCTCTCCATAAGGAAATTAGAAAGCAAGGGTGTCCATAC
>NW_010216585.1:0-352 GCF_000695765.1 Mesitornis unicolor
CCTCAAATGCACACAGACAAAAGCACCCTGCTGAGTAGCTGCAGTCTGCCCTCCAGCCAGGGCAGCACAGAAGTAACTACTTTGATCTCAAGGAAATTAATCCAAATGGGTATAAACAAGACTAGGGTTAAGATTAATTCTAAAAAGTAATTTTGTTTTAACGTATCACTGGATTCTCCTTACTGCCAATGCAGAGGCCAGCCTTTCTGCTAGCTAAGTAAACACTGTCCTGATGAAGTGCTGCTCTTCAAAACATCCAGATTAGCCAGCAGCCTTCTTAGAGGGGAAGATCAAGGGTCACCACGAAGACCCTTGGGTGAACCCTGTCCTTATTTGCCAGTCTCTGACATTC
>NW_010216586.1:0-352 GCF_000695765.1 Mesitornis unicolor
CCTGCAGCGTCCATGGGGTTGTTGTGACCCATTGTCATGTTGGGTTTTTCTCCTCATCCTGTTTCATCCTCTCACATCTGGGTGCAGGGGATGGCAGGGAGCAGTTGGATCAGCAGCTCTGAGCTTGCGGTCACCAACCGAATGCGAAACCCAAGCATCCCAAACCTGCACTGACCCCTACCCTTGTGTGGTTCATGGGTTGGTACCGCACCTCTGAGCATCCCAAACCTGCCCGTGTGGGGTTCATGGGTTGGCACCGCACCCCTGAGCATCCCTGCCCTGCATCTTCGGGTACCAGGGATATCAACACGATCCCAAAATCCCCAGAGCTGCCACCTCAAATACTGACCTT
>NW_010216587.1:0-346 GCF_000695765.1 Mesitornis unicolor
TCAGGACCATTTCCCCCCGCAGGGGCCACTTTCCCCAATTTCTGGACCACTTCAACCCCCCCAGGAGCCACTTTCCCCAATTCCAGGACCATTTCACCCCCCCAGGGGCAACTTCAACCCCCTCCAGGGGCAAGTTCACCCCCCTAGGAGCCACTTATCCCAATTTCTGGGCCACTTCACCCCCCCAGGGACAAATTCACCCCCTTCAGGGGCCACTTTCCTCAAATCCAGGGCCACTTCAACCCCCCCAGGGGCCACTTTCCCCAATCCCAGGACCATTTCACCGCCCATGGGGCCACTTCAACCCCCCCAGGGGCAAATTCACCCTCCCCAAGAGCCACTTTCC
>NW_010216588.1:0-350 GCF_000695765.1 Mesitornis unicolor
TTCTGTGATTCTGTGATTCTGTGATTCAAAACTGACTCTGTCTTTGTTTGGCATGTACTTCATTGCCAAGCCTTCAGAGCTCACAGGGACTGGTTATATTTACAAGGAATATGACAGCTGAGTTACTCAAGACCTTTGGACCTTAGCTAGTTTTCTCGCTGGTCTTCTTTTGCATTCACACATAGCAAATGGCTGGTCTAGTTCACTGTGTCGAAGGAAGTGATTTCTGCAAAGATTCACTACTGTTAGCAGGGTAATAAATCTTTTCTGTAACTTTGTAAAGTAAAACCTGAAAGTTTATAAACATTAGATAAATATGAATGTCATAATTCTCACTGTAACATTGATTT
>NW_010216589.1:0-350 GCF_000695765.1 Mesitornis unicolor
GATATGTAGTTAATTTTCTTCAGAACTATTAGTAAATATTTCAGCTATGTATCTAATATTTACCAAAACAAAGTTATAAAGAGAAAGCAAAAGCAAAAATAAAACTTCTTCAAATGTGCTAGTTCAAAATTATAGTTGAATAGCAGTGATTTATCACATTAATTCATAAATGCATATAAATACAGGAAGGATTGAATATGTTCCTTGAACTACTCTGCCAGTTTTTTACAGTTACACCCTATATATTTCATTACAATGAAAACATATTGGAATTTAGTTTTGGTTATAATCAATACCAATTTAAGGATTTAACACCCTTACGAAAGTGCAGAGTCCTGCATCTGGGCAGG
>NW_010216590.1:0-352 GCF_000695765.1 Mesitornis unicolor
ATGTCATATGGAAAAGTGACCAAAGATATCATACTTTTGGCATCTCCATCCATAAAATGTTCTGCTTCATAAGGAACGTTGTAGTTAATTACATTCTTGCCACATTTCTCACCAGGACATGGAGATCAACGCTGAAGAGCTCAGGAATGTTCTCAATAATGTCGTAAAAAAACGTGAGTTTGAGCATGTTTTCCTGTAACCCTGGACAAAGAAATCGGTGACATAATGTAACCCTCCACCCCTGGCTTGCACCCCAAAAATTATTTATGGTTTCAGACTCACAAATTTCCTAGTTACACTTCCACAGACTTTGTATCTGAGGCTTAGCGAGCTGAACTTTTCACTGAGATGC
>NW_010216591.1:0-343 GCF_000695765.1 Mesitornis unicolor
CTGCAGTTTGTAGGACAGGCTTTTGTTTTCAAAGGCAGCTAGGGAAACAGGAACGTCCTGTGCCACTGCACTTAAGTAGAGTGAGATGCCCAGCTACCTTTGAAAAAAACGTCCATTTCAGTTTAGCACAAGGACTACTGCATTGAAGACTGGGGAGTGGGAGGAAATGCTTCATTTTCTGGTTCACATGGGGAGCTTCTAGGGTGACATTAATTTTGTGCCTCATTTGAGATTTTAAGCTGGGTTATACTTTGAATGTGCTTCTACTAACCTTTCCTAGCCAAAGAAGATCAGAGGAAGGAAAAAGGTGAAGAGGATAAACTTGGAAAAATTGCCATAATGC
>NW_010216592.1:0-351 GCF_000695765.1 Mesitornis unicolor
GATTTCTCCCTCTACTACCTAAGAGCTTGTGCTCTTTGATAAGATCTCACCAAAGCCTGTTAGTCTTGATATACAACCGATGGGAAATTCACTTGAACTGTTCACACCGGTGAGAGAACTCACTTCAGAGAATGTCAGCTTTGTCATGGCTGGGCTTACCAAAACCATCACTGTTTCTGCTTACCTGATTTTGTTGCAAGATAAATTGAGTTCACGCAACTTCATCAATTTATCCAACTTCTCGATCTTCTCTATTTGGTTGTTACTAAGATTTAGTGTCTCCAGCCTAGAGCACTTTGCCAAGTTATCTATGTACTATAGAACAGAAAATTAATCCATTAGCACTGCAGG
>NW_010216593.1:0-352 GCF_000695765.1 Mesitornis unicolor
AATACTGTCAGCTTTATAAAGCACTTTAGGAGTGAGTGGGGAGAGCTCAAGAAAGGGGTGTGATGTTAAAAATGCTTCTATTGGCCTTGGTTCATCAGAGGTGTCTTGTGATGCTGAACGAGACACTTTCTCAGTTGCATGGGTGCATTTGGTGCGCGTGTTCTCTTGCCTGAAAGAAAGGTTTCTCATCCCTATTCCTGGACTTTGGTCCTGGGAAGCGTGATGTCCTAACCCAGGTGATACTGTCCTGCTTTAGCCCAGCAGTGAGCACTTTACTTGTCTTGAGCTCGCAGAAGGTACAAAAACGCTGCTACATCTTCCAAGTGCTCTTTGTAGTCTTGTGAGTTATCAC
>NW_010216594.1:0-352 GCF_000695765.1 Mesitornis unicolor
TTTTGGAACAGACCCTAAGTAGAGAAGCACTAACCCTAAACTGTAGGTCTACATTGCAACCTATAAAACGGTGTTTTTTATTTATTTACTTACGAGGGTTTTATTTACTGTTGCCTAAGATTTCAGTCATTAGTTGTCTGGAAAAGTAGACCACTTTGTAAGCCTGGACTGACTTCAGTTATACAATTTGTGTTATGATTTCTTAGTAAAAAGGTTCAGAGACTCCACGGTTATTATTATTTTTGTTTTACTTATATATATACACACACATATCTATTTATCTATATGAATTATTAGTATTAGTATTAGTATTCCCTTGTAATGACAAAGCTCCTCTGACACCAAGGCTTTG
>NW_010216595.1:0-352 GCF_000695765.1 Mesitornis unicolor
ACTGGTCAGGAAAACCATCATGCAGTGGCAGCAGGACGACCCAGAGAAGAGCAAGCTGCTGCAGCAGAAGGCAGGAGCACCTGGCCATGTACGTTCAGCTGGGCATGCACCCGCAGCTCAGACACCCGGAGCTGCAAGAAGCAGCTGTCACATGGTGCCTCCTCTGCCACCAAAGGAGGTGAAGACGCACCAGGTGAGAGAAAAGGCAGGAGGGAAAGGCCGGTGGTGGGACAGGGCCACAGGGAGCTGCCTTGGTGCCAGAACAGGGTTTGCAGGCACTGTGGAGGCCACTGTGCCCAGGCAGGTGTCTCTACCCTCTGTGTCCTCCTTCTCCTGCCCAAGCCAGACCTCA
>NW_010216596.1:0-352 GCF_000695765.1 Mesitornis unicolor
CTGGGGGGAACAGCATTGGGGGACCCCCCTGAGCTTTGGGGGACCCCGTCAGCATCTTGAGGATGAGGACCCCAAAGGATGAGGACCCCAAAGGATGGGGACCCCCAGGGACCCAAACCCCAAAGGATGGGGACCCCAAAGGATGGGGACCCCCCAGGGACAGGGACCCCAAAGGACAAGGACCCCAAAAGACAGGGATCCAAAGGATGGGGACCCAAAGGACAGGGACCCCCAGGGATGGAGAACCCAAAGGATGAGAACCCCAAAACATGGGGACCCCCCTCAGCACCCTGGGGGTTGGCACAGCGTCCCAGTTTGGAGGGGCAGGAAAGGGGGGGTCCCGAGGGCCATG
>NW_010216597.1:0-352 GCF_000695765.1 Mesitornis unicolor
ATCCCTTCTCCTCCACCTGTGCACTTGCTAATGATCTCAGCAGATATCTCAGCCCATCAGGCGTGATGGAGGGAACCCCTCCTGGTCCCAGCAGGTCGCCGAACCCCATGGCGTGCAGCAAAGCCTGAAAGCCGCTCAGATGCCCACGGCATGGCACAAAGCCACAAGGATCCAAGCCAGAGACTGGACTCGCAGAGCTGTAGGCCGGAGGGTGCTGCCAAGGCTCTGCCAACAAGCTGCTCCTGGCATTCGCTGCTCTCCGGCATCTCAGCCCTCTCAGCAGCCTTTCTGCTTCAGTATATCCATCTGTTTGGTGGCAAACTCCTAACCATACTGGTATCATTTTCTATCA
>NW_010216598.1:0-352 GCF_000695765.1 Mesitornis unicolor
AACAAACTGAACAAGTGGTTAGAAAATAAACTGTTCACCTGCCACTTTGTCAGGAACTGGTGACCTTTCTGGGACTGATAAAACTTTGCAAAAGCATTTTTTGAAGACAAAAAAAAAAGCAGGGTTTGATGCTGGGGGTGATGGTTTGATGGAGCTCTGGCAGCAATAAGCCCCAAAACCAGTCCCTTGCCCCTTTGCTGCTCAAATCCTTGCGTAAGACGTGGAGCCACAGCGGCAGGACACACTGGCCCTGGGGAACCAATTCCAGTCCTCGCTTTCCTTAAAAGCCAGAGTTGATGCGATGTGTATGAAATCATCCCTGTGGTTTCGCATCTCTAGTGAAGAAGTGAAT
>NW_010216599.1:0-352 GCF_000695765.1 Mesitornis unicolor
GCCTGTTCTTCTGCTTCAGAATAGCAGTCGACAAGTCATCTGCCTTAGAACTGTCAAAGAAAACAGAAGTTACAAGGCTGAGTGAGACCATTCCCCCCTTTCTAGCCACCCCCTGTTTTCATCTCCTTTTTCTACAGGTTTCTTTGTTGTCTTGGCTTTTAGAAACAAAGGAAAACATTTTCTCCCAGCACCAGTTGCAGGAGTTCAAAGCACAATGTTTTCTGTCAGTAAATGTAACTACTAGCCCCAAAGGGAAACAGCCATGAAACTATCTATGAAAAGAAGTGGTCTGTGAGATGTTGCTGACTGTAAGATGTTTTTCCTAAAAGAATTAGTCAGACTCATCTGAAAT
>NW_010216600.1:0-352 GCF_000695765.1 Mesitornis unicolor
GGTGAGACCAATGGGATGAGGTTTAATATGGTTTTATAGCCTTCTATGATGGGGTAATAACATTGGAAGATAAGGGAAGAGCAACTGAAGTTATCTACCCAGACTTATACAAAGCATTTGACACTATCCCGCATTACATCCTTGTCTCTAAATTAGAGAGACAGGCATTTGATGGATGGACCACTATATGGATAAGGAATTTTCTGAATCTTTGTTGGCAACATAGAAAGTGGGATTGAGTGCAGTCTCAGCAAGTTTGCTGACAACGCCAAGCTGTGTAGTGCAGTTGACATTGTAGAGATAGAGCAAGAGTTAGTCACGAAGTCCAAGTCATGTAGCTGCATGCCTGGAA
>NW_010216601.1:0-352 GCF_000695765.1 Mesitornis unicolor
CCACAAGGATCATCTAGTCCAACCTTTAATTTCCCCAGGTTGAGTCTGTTTTGCCTGGGACAGTAATTTGTGAGTGATCTCCCCCTGTCCTTACCTCAACCTGTGAGCTTTTTGTTGTATTTTTTTATGTCTTTGTCACGCATCTGGTGTCCAGATAAGGTCAAACCACCACAGTCTCCTATTAATTTTGCATCTTAACTCCTATAAATATGTCTAGTTCGTGGTATGTCTGTCTACAGTCAGAATCTTTCATTATCTGTTTTTTGATATGATAGCTTATTATTGTCATATGTATGTAATAATTAGGAAAAAAAAGAAGAGTGGAAAATATTCACAGAATCACAGAATATTA
>NW_010216602.1:0-352 GCF_000695765.1 Mesitornis unicolor
GTCTCCATTTGTGAGCCCCTACCCGGGCCAAATGAGCCTGGTTTCAAGCCCCTGAAACTGGTCAAATGAGCCTGGTTTCAAGCCCTCACAACCCAGGATTTGGTCTTTGTTCCTGAGCCCTGCAGCACAGCACCTGGTCTCAGTTTCTCAAGCACTAACACACAGCACTCGGTCTCTATTCCTGACCCTTAAAAATTGGCCTATAGGAGCCTGGCTTCAAGCCCTCAGCACGCAAGACTTGGTCTTTTTTTTTGAGCCCTAAAATACAGGACTTTGTCTCTTTGTATAAGCTCCAAAACTGGCCAGATGAGCCTGGTTTTAAGCTCCCACAACTCAGGACTTAGTCTTTTTT
>NW_010216603.1:0-352 GCF_000695765.1 Mesitornis unicolor
AGCTCTACTAAAACAAAGCAAAAGCTTCATAACACTTCCTATGTGTTTAGTTTTACTTAACCACAAAACAAGCAAATGTAACATTAACCAGAGAGATTTAGGAACAGATGAGGCAAAGATGATGACGCAGTCTGGTAACAAGCCATTTTACCCAGGGTAAAAAGCAGCATCTCCACTCCCCATTATCGTCACCTCATTAATTCTGTTATTTATGATTTATAATCACAAACATAACTTAACCAACGTTTATATCATTCTTAAATCAAGGCGCTTTTCCTCACTCGAAGATAGATATTTCAAGAATGAAAGGTATAGCAGAGCTACATATCAAAGAAAGTCAAATCAGCTTATA
>NW_010216604.1:0-352 GCF_000695765.1 Mesitornis unicolor
GGACCTGGCTGCAAAGCAATGAGGACTGCAGAGATAAATCTGCTCGGCTGCTGGTCCAAGGTGACTGGCCAACATGGACCTTGCCGGTACAGAGCGGGGGTGCAGCACCCTGGGAGGGTGGAGGTGATGGGGGGCTGGGCAGACCCCCATGGGGTCAGTGGCTGCAGCATCTGAAAGGATGCTGGGGTGGCACCTTAAGGCCTGGGTGCCCATTCTGATGGGCTGTGGGGAGGAGCATGGCCAGATCTGGGGCTCCTGGGCTCCGGGTGGGCACTGGGCATGGGGCAGGTGGTCAACAGCTTCTCTCCCCACAGCATTTTGTGAAGGCGTCTAATGGGTACTGGGTTGGAGC
>NW_010216605.1:0-352 GCF_000695765.1 Mesitornis unicolor
TGCCTTAACTCAACATCTGTGTGGAGCAGCAGCTGGCTTTGGGGGATGTAGTCTTGAATGCAATATCCCTTCAATCCAAGGGGTAGTTGCTGGGCACTTAGACTGAGATTCCAATGTAGGCCATGAAGGTCTTTTTCAGCTCAAGTCCAAAGCAGTTGTCAGTTCTTTGTCTTTCCCAGGGCAAACCACAGGGTCTGTCCTTCCACTCAGCACAGCCACAAGCTTCATGTTTCTTTCCTTCATAAAGCAGCAGTGTCCTGGCCTGGAGAGACAGGAAGAAGAGACTGACACCATGCTGAGACGCTCCCAATATTCTTAGACTGAATTAAACTAAGGATCCAAGCTGGAGTGA
>NW_010216606.1:0-353 GCF_000695765.1 Mesitornis unicolor
ATCTCCCCAAATATGTTAAGGCTTCCAGCTTCCAGCTTTTGTCTGTTCAGAAGGTCTTTATGTTGTAAACTCTCCAAGCAATTCTTATTTTTCTTTTAACCAGTTCTACATTGTAGAGGTTGATTTTGTAACCTCAAAAATCTCCAGGAGAAAGCCCTAATCAGAAATGGCACAGACAGAAAGCAATGGGAATCTCTGAAGAAACAAAGGGACTTTTTTGTGCCATCATTGCAAGAAGTGAAAGCGGTGTTTTGTGTTTCTGATTCATTGATATTTATACCAGTCACTTCAAATAATCAACAGCACACATGGATTTGTGGAGTTCCGATGCTCTCTGCTCTAGGAAAGGGCAA
>NW_010216607.1:0-353 GCF_000695765.1 Mesitornis unicolor
CTGTTGAACGAACTTCCCTCACTTGTGGCTTCCCTCTCGGTGGGGAGCCCCGCTCAGCGCTGCCGCTGCAGCTTCCTGCCCCTTTGCCGCCGCCTGCCCGGGTACCGGCAGTTCCCCGCGGCAGTGCCTGGGAAGCCCAGCCCGAGCTCTGAGGCACCGGCTACCAGGCGGGCGCGGAGCGAAGGCGGGAGTTCGTGTGCTGGCAGCAGCAGCTATGAAGGGGAAAAAATGGCATTGGTTTTCGCGGTCCTAGCAGGGAGAAATGGGGGGTGGGGAAACCTGGCCAACTGTGGGTAGGGTTTTGTTGTTTTCTTTCTGAGAAATGTGGTTGCCAGCTGGTGTGTGTTTCTCGG
>NW_010216608.1:0-353 GCF_000695765.1 Mesitornis unicolor
TACCATGCCAAAGAAAGTTTGTATTGAATTCATATCCCTGGCAAATGTGGCAACCGTAAGAGCAGTCCTAAAGCATCCAAAATGTGATAGGAAATAGATCAGCTTCTGCAGGCACTGCATTGTCATAATTTTAATCCCTGCTTGCTCTCAAAACAATTCCTTTCCCCCTTTTTCTACGGGCACAGTGAAAGCAAAGCCAAATACGTAGAGGTGCTGGAGAATTTAGGTTGGAAGGGAGCTCAAGATGTGTCCAGGCCAGTCACTTCACCAAAGCAGACTCGGTTACAAGGTCAGACCATGCTGCTCAGGGCTCCTTTCACTCTTCTCTTCAAAGCCTCCACGGATGGAGGCTG
>NW_010216609.1:0-353 GCF_000695765.1 Mesitornis unicolor
GGTCCTGCTGGCCCATATGCCGGCAGATCTCCGGGCCGCACAAGTGCACGGCGGCGGCGATGAGCTGTCGCACATATGTCCGCACGTCTTCCGGCAGGTAGTGCTGCAGCTGCCGCACCAACGCCTCTTCGTCCAGCCCAGAGGCGCACAGATGGGCCACAACGACGCCCTGCACCGCAGCCACCACCCACCACTCGTCCTCCATGAGTGCCCCGAGCTCCCGCCGCAGCCATGGCAGCAGGGGCCTGATGTTATCTGGGTGCCTCCTGAGAAAGTCCGCCCAGAGCTCAGGAGCGAAGCCGCCCACCTGAGCCCCGGGCACCGGCCCCGCAGCCCCCACAGGCCTGGGGCCT
>NW_010216610.1:0-353 GCF_000695765.1 Mesitornis unicolor
TAAATTAAAATACTTTAAAATTCTATACAACAGCATCTACTTTCCTTTTCTCCCTGAAATCCCACATCAACCAATGTACAAAATGCCTCTTACCAAAACTTGTGGTGAGGTGGGGGTCCTGAACATATCATCTGTTAGTACCAGCACAGCAAAGATTTCCTGGACTGCATTTTGTTTAGCTTGAACTGAAACAAATCCACTTTGTACACTCCAAGACTGCTCTGCAATAGGAACCAAAATGCAGTAAATGGGGATCATTTGGAAATCCATTGATTCAAACTAGAACACCATTGTTTCTTATATCTCGCTTGCTAACTTCAGATGAAGTTGGCACCAGATGTGTACAGACCAGT
>NW_010216611.1:0-353 GCF_000695765.1 Mesitornis unicolor
CTCATGGTGTCAAGTCCCTGTTTCTTGGTCCCGAGGCTGCCATGGTGTTGCGTCCTGGTCCTGAGGTGCCATTGTAGCCCATTCCCACCCCCAAATTCGGGGTCTTCTTTGACGCAACACGTCCTTGTCCCCAAATCGTCCCCACACGGCGGAGCCGCGTCCCTGTGCCTCGCCCTGTGCACCCAACGATGCCGTTGGTGTTGGGGATGCGGGGCCAGGACTCGGGGACGGGGACAAGGCCGGGATCCGAATGGGGCCGGTGTCCCAGCGGCGGCCATGGGGTTTGAGCCTGGGGGCCACGTGTGTCCCCCCCCCACCCCCATACACGCGCACCCACCCACGTCGGCTCCTTT
>NW_010216612.1:0-353 GCF_000695765.1 Mesitornis unicolor
CACTATGAGAGCAAATGCATGTCTTCTGAGAGCCATGCAAAATTACTGCAATCTTATTAGAGAATAATAAGCAGTGAAATGGCTTATTATTGTCAGTAAGAGGAGGAGAAACGATTATGCAGTCTGACCATTAAACAGGGGACTCAGATGGATAATTCAGCCTTCTCCAACACACTTAAAATTGTATGGGAAAATACCTATGGGCTGAGTGCTGGCATAGTTACCAGTCTACCACTCCAGGCACACAGGAGCCCAGCTGAATTTCCTTGCTTTGTCAGAAGTTTCCTCTGGAAGGTTAAAAGTTGTCCAAGGCTGCCAAAACCAGGAGCAACCCATCACCTGTCTGTAAAAGA
>NW_010216613.1:0-353 GCF_000695765.1 Mesitornis unicolor
CTAAGTGGTGTAGCAGGTCGCTAACCATCTTGATGTAGAAGAGAAGGAAAGAGAAGGGATATAAGGGTTCAAAGGGGTTGTTCCCTGCAAATTTTGTAGTGAGTGTGATGTTTATGGGCTAGGATAAATTTTTATTGGTCTGCTTGGATCATACCCTGATCATCTATCCTGAATCACCTGTCCCAGAAAATCCTGTGTTTTTGCTTTCTTCCTATCCTCTTGTGCAGAGAGAAGGAAAAAAACAAAACAAAACAAAAACCAAAACTATAACCACAGGCACAGGCAAAAGATCGAAAATAAACCTTGAGATAATATAAACATGTTGCATTATCAACATCCCTCTTAGCATAAAT
>NW_010216614.1:0-352 GCF_000695765.1 Mesitornis unicolor
ACACATTTTGCCTTCCAAGCCACTCTTACTGAACAAGCTTCTTGCTTTTCAGCTCTCTCTGAACGATGCAGTATGTCAAATTTCTGCTTTTGTGGTTAATTCATACTTGCTCATTGCACTTAACGGAGCTCTACAAGAAACTGGCATGATCTCTAGTGTATTATTGCCACTGAGGTGTAGCAATCTCTGCCCAAGAAGCATTATAAAACGATTTTGAGGTGATAGCTAAAGAAATCCAGCTGTGGTATTATAACCATATTCCCTACTGCTGAGAGAGGGGAAATTGGTTTGACAAAATACACGAGTAAGTTTTCTTCCCTGTGATGATGGAGGGAGTGGAGCATCTCCCTTA
>NW_010216615.1:0-353 GCF_000695765.1 Mesitornis unicolor
GCAGCTACCATAGCTTCTATCCCAAGACTATTTTCTGGGCTGTGTATTTTATTTTACTTTTCACCTTTGGTCAGATAAACAAAGATTTCTTCCTGTACAAAAAGTCACAGATTTACAGCCTCACTTTCTTCATACTCAACCTTCTCTCTTAGGGGAGTCAATGCTGCCTTCTCCTCTTCACTACCAGGCACTTCTTTTGACTTTTTTAACTGGAGAAGGTCATCTAACTTTTCCAATACTTCACCTTAGCAAGATATTGGTCTCTTTCCAATTTATTGATATTCATTTCATTCTGTCCCTCATTTGAGAGCTACTGAGCTACATTGGCTGAGACCAATGGGATGAGGTTTAAT
>NW_010216616.1:0-353 GCF_000695765.1 Mesitornis unicolor
AATCCCTCACGGTCTGGGATTCTGGGATTCTCTGGATACAGGCAACCGCTACCACTACCTGCCGTGGTACGGTGACAAACCGGTGGTGGCCATCACCTCATCCTGGGAGGACGCCAGTCACCGCTGGGACACCCTAAACCTCCTGCGTGCCATGTGCTGGCGGTTGGTGAGCACCCATGGGTGACAACGGGGTGGGGTGGGGACCTGCTGTGGGTTCAGCTGGTTTTGGGGATGTCTTTGTCCCCAAAGGAGAGGAACGTGATGGAGCTGCGGGGCGCGCAAGAGGACAACGTGGGGGACATCGGCAGGAGGCTGCTGCGCCAGCTGGCCCAGGACTGCAGGTCAGTGGGGGG
>NW_010216617.1:0-353 GCF_000695765.1 Mesitornis unicolor
TTAAAAAATTTATCTCAGCACATACTGAGAATGAAGTTAAAAGAAATAAATCTCTGCAATGTGCACCTTGAA
Organism: Mesitornis unicolor; assembly: GCF_000695765.1. Classification (NCBI taxonomy): domain Eukaryota; kingdom Metazoa; phylum Chordata; class Aves; order Mesitornithiformes; family Mesitornithidae; genus Mesitornis; species Mesitornis unicolor. Next base: position 73 of record NW_010216617.1, read on the forward strand.
GAGCTGAAGGCAGCCAAAGTAGATCAAACAAATAAACAAATGAAAGATCTCTTTTCCTGAAGGCTGGGCACTCTGGGCCTGGCAGGAGCTTCTTGAGATCTATGTCGCTCTTGCTTTTAAATTGTGCAGTGCTGTGTCACGACTGGCATCCCTTCCACTGGACTCTTTACTGATAAGAGGGGAAAGAATCATCCACATCGCTTTCCCCTCTCTCAGGTGGTTCCCAGGTCTAAACTGTGAAAGCAAAAGTGGATTTTGCTGAGCTGCTGTTTTCGGAGAAC
>NW_010216618.1:0-353 GCF_000695765.1 Mesitornis unicolor
GCACAACTGTAGGTGCTTCCTCACCACGTATCATGCCCCTCGCATGACTCTAGGTGTTTTGTCACCATGTATCACATGCCTGGCACGACTGTAGGTGCTTCCTTACCACGTATCGCACCGCTTGCACAACTGTTGGTATTTCCTTACCACGTATCACACCTGTCCACGACTGTAGGTGCTTTCTTACTACATATCACACCCTTACATGGCTGTAGGTGCTTTGTCACTGTATATCACACTTCTTGCACAACTGTAGGTGGTTCCGTACAACGTGTTACACCCGCTGCACGACTGTAGTTTCTTCCTTGTTGCGTATCACACCTCTTGCACAACTGTAGGTGCTTCCTCACCAC
>NW_010216619.1:0-353 GCF_000695765.1 Mesitornis unicolor
CTGAGGAAACTTCAACTACTACAGTATTAGAAAACCTAAAAGATACTTAAGTAGTGCTACAAACAAGAATTATTTCCTTAGTTTACCCTTTCCTTGGCATTTTAATCAATTCTGATATCTCCTCAGATGAAAAATTCTTTTTGTCTTTTTCTTCTATAGCGTTTTCTGCCGGTGTATTTAATTTATCATGATCTTCCTGTTTTGCCACCGCGTGCATTTTGGAACATCTTTCTTTGCTTTTTTCCTTCTCAACCTACAAAAAGAAAGTTAAGTTTCATATATTTCTCAGTATTTCTAGAAGAGAGAAACAACACATCCACGATTGAATAATTCAGGGTTTACCTCTGTAATCA
>NW_010216620.1:0-353 GCF_000695765.1 Mesitornis unicolor
ATATCACATTCTGATTTCCTGTGGGTGAAAATACAGCTTGAGTGAGACACACAGAAGAAGAAAGATGTGGCTGCTCTAGAATTGGGCGATTGCCCAACTCTTCAGCTAAGAATTGTACAGCAGGATGACACTTGCTTCAATTTGACAGCATGAAGTCAATGAACTACCTAAACCTTTGAACTGTGGCAAAAAAATAGCAGGAGCTCCCACTTCTACAACATCAAAGAATCCATCTCAGAAAAGATATGTAAAGGACACAAATGCTGAACAAAGTCGTTCACAACGAGCTAAGAGAGACATCTCTACCACAGATACCTGGGAACTCGAGATTACTTGTTTCCTGACTTGCAAGG
>NW_010216621.1:0-353 GCF_000695765.1 Mesitornis unicolor
CTATATGCTACAAATTTTTGTACTAATCTTGTACAATACAAACACTGAAGATTTGATTGCTTTTGGAAAAGCTCATAGTTTTGGTACAAGGATAGGAGTTCAGAATCACAGAACAGTTAAAAGCCAAATGCTGCTGCTAAAAATAAAAAATGTAGTGTGAAATAATTAGTAGTCTTAGCTATGATACCATTTAGAAAAGGGCAGTGAGCTTCTATCTGAACTAGTGAATTAAGTCAGACAGCTGAGCAAGGTGTAACTACCATAAGACACACTCAGTGCACGGTTAAAATTAACATAATGAAAGAGGCTTCCTTTTCAAAAGCTTTATTTTTTTTAATTTTGGAAAAAAAAAA
>NW_010216622.1:0-353 GCF_000695765.1 Mesitornis unicolor
AGAAATTCCTGGATGAATGGGTAATCCTGCTCCCATTTACAAAGTGGGCAATTTGGGGAAATATTAACACCAGTCACATGATTGACACATGAATATGGGCTGGCTTTTCCGAGACAAATTTACCAGGGAACGAAGAAAACTGTGGGTAAAAGGAGTCTCATGCATACCAGTGCATCACAATTCAATTTGACTACAAGCCAACCGCTGCAGTCGCTTAAATACGACAACCAAAATGAGTCTTCTTTGAGGTCTCCCTGCTAGGCAGCGTGGCTGCCTGGCGTTGATCTCCCCTTGAGCCGGGATGCCTCTCAAGGTTGCTCCTGGAGGCAGAGAGATCATTTACCAACGGCAGA
>NW_010216623.1:0-353 GCF_000695765.1 Mesitornis unicolor
GCTTGAATTATTATTATTTTTCCCCACATGTGGAAAGTCTCAAAATTAACTTGAGGATTTTTGGAGAGAGGAAAGTGAGGACAAAGGGGAGCCTGAGTTTGTGTTTGTGATGGTTTTCTTCCAGCAGGTTTTGTTGTAAGGTGGGACCTTCCTCTGCGGAGGCTGTTTTAATTTGTATTTATTCAGGTGCTCACTAACTCCTTACTCGGCACTTCAGGCTTATGAGCCCCGTTTCTGTGACTGCAGGGGCACTTTTGGAAACTTATAATTGCCTTGGCCACCCTTCAGTCCTCAGATAGGACAGTTTGAAGCAAACGGTTATCTTAAATGAAGTTAAAAATTAAATTATTTCG
>NW_010216624.1:0-354 GCF_000695765.1 Mesitornis unicolor
TGGAAAGGCCAATTCAAGACAAAATCTTGAGAATTTGCAACCTCTTCTGAGCTAATACCAAGTTTAGAATCACCTCAACAAAACTGTTTAAAATTAATTTTTACCTTCCTTGACAAATTGAGAAGCTGGCTAAAATTCTGACACAAAAAGCCACTTTAAAAACGTGCACAACAAACACTTCTTTGGGCTTTTGGGAAATCAGGAATAAAATTCATTTGGGAACTGAAGCAAATCTTTTTCTTACGGCCACGTTCAGCTGTGACAAAAAAAATTCCTATTTACAGGTCAAACATCTTTGCTGTGAGGTACCAACATGAGCAGGCTTTTGGGAATGGCAGTGGGCATTTCTGGAGA
>NW_010216625.1:0-354 GCF_000695765.1 Mesitornis unicolor
CTGGCATTTAATGTCTCTACATTTTATGAAAATACATATAAAAAAGGAAACCACTGGAAAAGTTTCCTTAAGAATATGTGCCATTTTATTGGTTTAGACACTTTACAGAATCAGAGTCCTTAAGCAATAAAAGGATCTGATCAGGGAAATAAAAATTTAACATCCACCATGAATTCTTCTCCTTTAACTATGCTAGTGAGGCTTTCATATTTCTAGCAGGAGATTATCATGTTCATGGGATAATAAATTACACCAGATCTAATTACTTCATCACCAGCAATAGTTTTTCATTAGACACTGACAGGCCTTAAATTGGGATGCGTCCTTTAATTCTGCTCTTAACCTTCAGACGAA
>NW_010216626.1:0-354 GCF_000695765.1 Mesitornis unicolor
TCAGATCCCTCGTTCACAGTGAGACTCTACAGCATGACAGGCTGAGGATGTGAACGCTTTGGTGGTCACTGGCTTAGGAGGCCGAATTCATTGCCTGTTTGTAAAATGCTGCTGCCACCAGTTATCGAAAGGCAGTTTTTTATCATCCTTATTCAATTCTTTCCCTGGCAACCAATCAAAAGAGTTTCTGTCTTGCTCTTTGCCTCTGCCATCGCTCCAGACAAAAGACACGGAAATTTCCATCCATCTGCACTTGGAAATAGTGGAAATGACCATTTTTTGAAAGGGGTTAATAAAATCCCCAGCAGAGAGTCCAGCAGAACATTTGAGACATTTGCCAAATCCTTGCAGGAC
>NW_010216627.1:0-354 GCF_000695765.1 Mesitornis unicolor
GGAGTGTCACTGGGGAGCTGAAGCATTAACTGTTTTGTTAAAAAGAAATGTAGTCTCAATAAGGATGACTGGGATTATCAAATCTATAACCGTGAAGTGTGAGATTTGTTTGAAAAACAATCTGATAAACAAAAGAAAGTTGCCATTAGGAACACTGAGACTAGGGGTAGAACCAGGAGATTACTGGCAGGTAGATTTTTCAGAATTACCCAAGTCAGGGGGATATCGGTACTTGTTGGTAATGGTAGATATCTTTTCTGGGTGGCCTGAAGTTTTTCCATGTCATACCCACCAAGCAAGAGAAGTAGTGAAACAATTGTTACAACAGATAATTCCTAGGTTTGGGGTACCACT
>NW_010216628.1:0-354 GCF_000695765.1 Mesitornis unicolor
GGAGTGTCACTGGGGAGCTGAAGCATTAACTCTTTTGTTAAAAAGAAATGTAGTCTCAGTAAGGATGACTTTATAACCATGATTTATAACCATGAAGTGTGAGATTTGTTTGAAAAACAATCCAATAAACAGAAGAAAGCCACCATTAGGAACACTGAGACTAGAGGTAGAACCAGGAGATCACTGCCAGGTAGATTTTTCAGAATTACCCAAATCAGGGGGATATTGGTACTTGCTGGTAATGATAAATACCTTTTCTGGGTGGCCTGAAGCTTTTCCATGTCGTTCCAGCCAAGCAAGAGAAGAAGTGAAACAATTGTTATAACAGATAATTCCTAGGTTTGGGGTACCACT
>NW_010216629.1:0-354 GCF_000695765.1 Mesitornis unicolor
GGTTCGGGGAGGTGGCAAAAAGCAGGGTAGCGGCGGTGCTGCTAGCGGTCCCCGCAAGGGCAGCGCCTCTACAGCGACCCGAACAAAGGGCCGCGCTGGTGCTAAAGGGGTCCCCAGGACCAGCGCTGCGAAGCGGCGGAGGAACACGGCAGCGCCGCAGCTCAGCCCACGATTCTTTGGCACGGCTCGGGACCCACGGCTGGACCCAGAGCGCGCATGCGCCAAGCGCCCTCAGGCCAGGAACAAAGCACCCGGATGACGCCTCCCCCACTCCCTCTTCCCGAGGGGTTTGAGCCTCACCTTCCTCAGCCGCTCCATGAGAACGCTCTTGTTGCCGCTGCTGTCTAGGTTACG
>NW_010216630.1:0-354 GCF_000695765.1 Mesitornis unicolor
CTTTTATAAATGCAAACTGGTTAACCAGGTTAAAAAAACATGGAGAAGGTTTAAGAAGAAGAGAAGAAATAAGAAACAATGACGATTTTGTTTCTTATTGGAATATTATTTTTCAGCAGCAATAGCTGTAATTACTTAAATAAAAAGCTTTGGCAAGAGCATTTCAGTCATGTAAAAATTGCCACAGAGAGCCTGATCCAAACCTTTCCAAGTACATACATGATAAATAAGTGACTTTGATCAAACTATTAATTCCCTTAGAAATTACCCTTCAGATCAGGCTTTTAATGCTCTGAAAGCTGTTTCCTGACTGCTGGGGTCCGTGCGAGGAAACGGACTACAGCACACCAATAT
>NW_010216631.1:0-354 GCF_000695765.1 Mesitornis unicolor
CATCCCCATACCCTGACCCCACTGTCCCCATACCCTGACCCCACTGTCTCCATGTCATGCCCTGACCCCCACCATCCCTGTGCTCTGACCCTACTGTCCCCATCCCTTGACCCTGTTGTCCCCATGCTGTGACCCCACTGTCCCCATCCCCTGATACCCACTGTCCCCATCCCTTGACCCCCAGCCCCCCATGCCCTGACCCCACTGTCCCCATACCCTGATACCCATTGTCCCTATCCCTTGACTCCCAGATCCCCATGCCCTGACCCCATAGTCCCCATGTCCTGCCATAACCCCCACTGTCCCCATATGCTGTCCCTGCTGTCCCCATACCGTGACTCCACCATCCCCATG
>NW_010216632.1:0-354 GCF_000695765.1 Mesitornis unicolor
GATGTGGGTGCGGGTGTGAGTGTGGGTGTGAGTGTGGGTCTAGGGTGTGGGTGTGAGTGGGTGTGAGTGTGAGTGTAGGTGTGGGTGTGGATGTGAGTGTGGGTGTGAGTGTGGGTGTGAGTGCGGGTGTGTGTACAACCGTCGTGCAGTGCACACCCTCTGCTGTGTGTGTGCACTGTGGGTGCGCAGGGGGTGTGTGTGTACTCTGGGGTCTGTGTGGTTGTGTGTGCGCTATGGGGGGTGTCCGTGTGTGTGTGAGTGAGTGCTGTGGGTGTGGGGGGGTGTACATGGAGTGTGTGTGTGTGTGTGTATGTATGGGTGTCTGTGTGTATCTACGGGTGTTGTGGTGTATCT
>NW_010216633.1:0-354 GCF_000695765.1 Mesitornis unicolor
CCAGGACACAGCTTTTCCCTGGCTCCAGAGGTTCTGGAGGTGACTACATGCCCAGGACAGCAGTTTCCTCCGGCTCTAGAGAAGGTGACTACGTGCCCAGTCTCTTCCAGTCAGGCTTTCCCTGGCGCTCAGCCCCCACCCAGTGCCCTGTGGCCACGTAAGGTTTCTGTGGGCTCCTGGACACCAACGATGGCCACTTTCCAGCCCTGGAGTTCCCATCCAAGCCTGGCGGAGGGAAAGCTTTCCAGCAGAGCAATGTGACTGCGGGAGAAAGCTTTCCTTGGGACACAAACAGCCCTTTGGCAGCCTGGGGCTCTGTGTCTGCTGGGGAGGGACTTTTGAGAAGGGCTGCAG
>NW_010216634.1:0-354 GCF_000695765.1 Mesitornis unicolor
GTCCCAAATGATGACCCCAAGGCCACCCCCACAGCCCCAAGGCCACCCCCCCGTCCCCATAGAAACACCGGGTACGCAGGTGTGGTTTATTGGGGCAGGACGGGGGCTGTCCCCGAGCGTCCCCACGGGTCCCCGAGGCGTCACTTGTAGAACTCGTGCTCCTGCTCGTCCTTCTTGATCACCGTCTTGTAGGCCTTCTCGAAGTCCTTGGCCAGCACGATGTAGCGGTTCTCGCGCACCGCCAGCATGCCACCCTGCGGGGACGGGCCACCGTGGCCACCGGGTCAGCCCAGGTCAGTGGCCAACATGGGATGGGGCCACCTGGTCAACCCCGGTCAATGGGGACCAATGGGA
>NW_010216635.1:0-354 GCF_000695765.1 Mesitornis unicolor
CTTTTCCAAACACAGTAGTAGAAAGGAAAACAATTAAAAACACTAACTCTCTCATCTTCCTGCAAACCAAAGTTGTATACACGAAGTGTAACACCCTGTCTTATGAATACTATTTGTGAACTTCGACTGCCAAAAGCAAGTCTGTATCATTTTATCCTGGAACCAAATTATCACAAAGAAACCCTTTTCTTTTGCCTGCAGCTCATTTGAAATAAAAACGTAAGCTCACAACATGACAACATGACTTACTGATTTTCTATATGTTTACAGGAGCACAGAGAGAGAAACAGTAACGCAATCTGGGTGGCGTAATGAAGCAAGTCACATAACTCAGACCCAAGAATACCATGTGAT
>NW_010216636.1:0-354 GCF_000695765.1 Mesitornis unicolor
GAAAAAAAAACAACCAACAAATAGTACTGGCAAGCAGGAGATAAGGGTACTGGTTAAAAATTTAATTGCAACACCCAGGTTCAGACTTGGCTACAAGTTCTTCTGTACTTGCTACTCTACTAAATGTAGAGAAACTCCAATCGCCCATATCATTCCGCACAAAACTCCCAAGATCGGGATTTGTGTTTGTTCTCCTGTCACTTCGAAAAAGAACATGCGTGTTTGCGTAGTGTCACTGAATTCATTGTACCCTTCCATCACCACTCTTTATCTGATATATAGCCTCTGTAGCTGTTTAATACATGCAGAAAATATCTCAACTTTACTGATTCCCATTCTCTTCAACAACCAGTG
>NW_010216637.1:0-354 GCF_000695765.1 Mesitornis unicolor
ATCAAAAAGGTTCCTAAAGAAACAAAGAAGACAGCTACTTCTTTGTCTGAAGCCAAAAAGCCAGCCTCAAAGCCTAAACCACAAAAGAAGGATGAACCTGCTAAAAAAGAAGCAGTACCTATTGGAAAGCCAAAGGAAAAAGGGAAAGTTAAGACTGTGAAGAAGGAGGTCAAAGTCAGTGGAGCACAAGCTGCCCTTGCAGCAATTGGAGTTGCTGCCACAACTGTAGCAGCTGCAGAAATTACAGCCAGTGGAAAGGAACTTGAAACAGAGAGATCCCTTATGTCTTCACCAGAGGATTTAACAAAGGATTTTGAGGCATTAAAAGCTGAAGAAGTAGAAACAATAAAAGAA
>NW_010216638.1:0-354 GCF_000695765.1 Mesitornis unicolor
AATAATGAAGTAATTTAACTTCTCTGAACTTTCAACTTGGGGCTTAAAATGTGTGGAGGTAAGGCAGGGAAATTCCTGACTCAGTTTCCCTCCATGAGCGTGGTTTCTGTCCTGGGCCAGTGAATAAAGCGGGTTTGAAATGTCGCTTTAATTTTGGTATGGGCACCCTTTGGCAGAGAGGAGCCCAGGATGCAGTCACAGTCTCTTTAGAAGCAATGTTGGAGTTTTTCCATGTCTTGGCTCTCACTGGGATGGATCTCACCCAGTGTTGTGGTGTTAAATGGTAGTTTTCAATCGAGTTTCTCCTATATTGACTTAAGCAGTTGCTGAGGGGATGTACTTGGGGTAGGATGA
>NW_010216639.1:0-354 GCF_000695765.1 Mesitornis unicolor
CCCTGCCCTGACCCCCATCACCTCCTGTCCCTGTGCCCCTGTGCCCCAAAACCCCTGCCCTGGCCCTGACCTGCCCCTGTGCCCCAACACCCCTGCCCTGGCCCCCATCACCTCCTGTCCCTGAGCACCAGCCCCACATCCCCAAGTGCTGCCTGCCCCTATTCCCTGTACCCAAAATGCTCCCAGCTTCCAGCCCCTCCATCCCTTGGCTCCACGTCCCCTGGCCCCTCAGGCAGCACCCACCCCCCAGCACTGCCCTCCATGCCCAGCCCGAGCCCTGGAGCGTGGCCCTGACCCTACACGTGTCCTTGACCCCATGCGTTTCCCTCACTCCATGTGTGTCCTTGACCCCCA
>NW_010216640.1:0-354 GCF_000695765.1 Mesitornis unicolor
GCCCACACCAGTGCTGGGCCAGCCCAGGATGCTGGGATTCGCTGTCCCCTCCAAGGGGCAGATGCTGCCTTTGCTCAGCAGTGATTTTTCTGTGAGTTTTCCCTCTCTGAGGTTTTTTTTCCCCTCCTTTTCTCTGAGCAGCCAAGATCCCACAAATGTGGGTAGATTTGTGAAATTGCCACTGCAGGAGGAGACGCAGCCCCGGTCTCTGTGCTTCCCCTTGGCTCTTTCCCCACATCGTCTCTATAGGAGCTGATTTACGACCGGCCCCATGTGCAACTGGGCCAGATGAAGGCGCTGGAGTCGGGTCTGTGGAGTTTGGGACTGGGCTGGGCACTGAACCCTGGGCAGACG
>NW_010216641.1:0-354 GCF_000695765.1 Mesitornis unicolor
AAAATACATTTTCCATATGTAACCCACTCCCCACATCAAAAAGAAAAATAAAACCCACTTGCAATTTGTGATTCACAGAGGACAAAAGAAAAGAAGAATGAAATATCCTAGTTGCTCAGGAGAAGATAATTAGTTGTGCAAAATTATGCTCAAGTAGGTCACCCCTAGAAAGTGTGCATGCAAAAGTCCTAAGAGTAAGTGGGAGCGAGCTATTTCTCAGTCATCTGATCAAAAAAATAGTCAGATCCCTGTCACACAAAATGATTACTCTCATCTGGCCTCGCTAGTGATTGACATATATAGTCCCAATATTTCCAGCCCTAAGTGTCCTGGTTTGAGCTAAACAGAATTAAT
>NW_010216642.1:0-354 GCF_000695765.1 Mesitornis unicolor
CTCTTTTCTTACAAAAGAATTCCAATAAGAATCCACACTATTGATTTTACTTCAAGCCAAGAGGATTTACAGAACTTTAGGCACACTCCTCCCACCTTTGAAGTGGAACGTGGCAGGTCTTGCCATTCATCAACCCTTGGCCATGCCTCCACCACCACCAGGGCCTTGGCTCTGCAGCCCAATGCAGAATGTCCACCTTCAGTGGCCTCTCCAATCTCCAAAACCTTTTTCTACCTGTCAAGCACTGTGCAGAGAATTGGCATCACCACTCAGAACTCACCCTAAGCGAAGACCCCAAAGGCCCTGGCTCACTGTCTCCCATGCCTGCAATTCTAACTCCACCTTTGCCTCTCA
>NW_010216643.1:0-354 GCF_000695765.1 Mesitornis unicolor
GCTTTGTGCGTTTCAGACATAGAATGGAGTTATACTCAGAAAAGGGCACAGGAAAATACCCTACAGAAGAAATGCAGACCTTCCATTGACCAAAAGCACAGAAAGCAACAGGAGCGACTGCCCCCCACCAGACTCGCAGGATATGACAAGTAACCAGATTTCACAACTTACTGTCCAATACTTAATGAAATACTTGAAGACTGTTGCAGCAATATACAAGCAATACAACAAAGAATAGGCTAAGAAGAGTAGAAAGAATTTGTAGTTAGAAAATCCAATGCAGTTATTCACCCTAGAGAACAAAAGCAAAGTCGGAGTCAGGATATGCACAGCACACAGTTGTAACACAATGAG
>NW_010216644.1:0-354 GCF_000695765.1 Mesitornis unicolor
GGAAAGAGCTGCCAGTTGAAAATCTGCTTTAGAAATTCTGCACAACAAGTATCAGCAACCATTAATAATTTATTCAAAAGACTTGACAGTAACCTTTGTGTTTGAATGGTTTTGTAGCAAGGAAAAAACTTTACATCTAATTTTTAGTGTAATTTCACAAAGAGTATATCTAAGTGTAGAGTTAACATTGCTTTGAGAATTTATTTGGAATGAAAATGTATTCATTCTTTGTAATAGATAGATATTGGAGAATTTTCAAAAAAGGCTGGGGTAAAATGCAGGCCAAATTTGGACTGGCTTTTTCTTCCTCATAATCCTCTTCCTGGGAGGCACAGCTCCTTGAAGCTCAGTTCC
>NW_010216645.1:0-354 GCF_000695765.1 Mesitornis unicolor
CTGTAAGTTGTGTATTGTATGGATCATATATGGATCTGTAATTAAGAGAATGGGGTGTTGTCTTGGAGGCTTCTATTTGTATTCTTGTCTGCTTGGAAAGTGAAAATAAAAGTGTTAATTTTATCTGATAAGTTCAATAGGGTTTTCAAATAATAGAAATGGGTATTTACTGGAATGGGGACAAACACCTTCACTGTTGGAAAAAGTCATTAAATTGCATTCTAACGTGCATGATACTCGGGTCAGAAGTACAGATCACTGCATTTAGTGTGAACAAACTTGGGATGCATTTGTTTTGCCATTGGTACAAAAATAGTAATTTTGTACAAAAAGAAAAAGAAACATCAAGAGATA
>NW_010216646.1:0-355 GCF_000695765.1 Mesitornis unicolor
ACAAATTTTCCACTGGGAGAAGGCCTGAAAGGGAACTTATTTAACGTTGCAGTCAGGTAACATCCTGTTAGTCATTTCATTGGCTAAGGCATGGTAAAGTAAAGTATTTGTGTCACCTCCAGCCTTAATTTCAGTGCCTACATGAGTGCTGAATTCTTGTAAGTCTTGTGTCATATGTGCTGGTCACACACAGACATCCTGGATCCCAGGCATCTCTAATAGGCCTGAACACCTGTTGAACCATATGTAGCTGGACCATGCTGCTAGTAGCTGCTCAGCTTAGTGTAGGTATCTTATCCTATGGAGTGGAATATAATTATGATCTTAATACTGCTCACACAAAGGATTTCCTTAA
>NW_010216647.1:0-355 GCF_000695765.1 Mesitornis unicolor
AAAACGCTGCTTGGGAGATCTACAGCGTTTCACAGCTTTGGGTGGCTGGCGTAACTTACAAAATTATTCTTTCTCCTCCAACTACAAGTCTAATTTCAACTCCTGTGCTGTGGATCCAGCGTTAAGTAAATAACCCACCAGTTTAGTGATGCATTTGCTTAACCACATAGGAATGGTGCAGGGCTGGGAGCCCCAGCACTGGGGATTAAAGCATTTTCCCTGCAGTATCCACAAGGTACCCAGATCATGAGGAACAGGTACTCCAGCATGATGTACTATATGGTTATAATGTCAGCCATCAAAGTTCGCCATCATTTCCTGCTTGAGTTATGACAATTCTAATTTGATCAGAAAT
>NW_010216648.1:0-355 GCF_000695765.1 Mesitornis unicolor
CATCCCCGCAGGTCCCCGCAGCCATCACACCCCAAACACAGACCCCAGCCCCACAGGCGAATACATCCGCCCCGAGATGCTGGACAGGGAGGTGTCCCTGGCGCCGGGGTTCCCGGTCCCTCCCTGCTTGGATTACGAGGTGAGGAACAATCTGCTGTGGACAACCCCAGCTGGGGCTGGACGCACGCCGGGCAGAGCTCCCTCACACCAACCATGGGGAACGGAGGGGAAAAAGGTTTCAGTGCCCTGGAAACAGGCAGAGTCGCTGCAGAAAGTGTCATTTGCAGATGATACCAAGTTGGGAGGCAGTGTGGATCTGCCTGAGGTAGGAAGGCTCTGCAGGGGGACCTGGATG
>NW_010216649.1:0-355 GCF_000695765.1 Mesitornis unicolor
AAGAATTTGTGCCCTTGAGAATGCAAAACAATAAAGAAAAAAGAAAGGAAGGAAAAAAAGCAGTAGATGATTTTTCTTAGAGCATGAGGGTGGATGACACTAGAGTCAGGTTTTTGGAGTGACCCAACACTTCTGTGATTGAAGTTTTGCGTTCGGCTTCGCTGCAAGTGGGACAGGATCCCAGCTGAAAATAGAAACCTACTCTGGTCTTGTGCACCTTCTCACTATAAGAAACCAAACTGTAGGAGTTGATACAGTTTGTATGCATAATAGAGGCATTCATTCAAAGTGAGTTAAGATAGCTGAGATACTGCTCTGATCTTCTCTTTCTCCTTGTTTAGCTACCCCAGCAGCA
>NW_010216650.1:0-355 GCF_000695765.1 Mesitornis unicolor
TTGTGCAGGAAGGGTACGTCTTGATTTTGGGAGAACTTGAACATCTTCATGTCTTTCATTGATGAAGGCCTTGAATTGAAATTGCTGTGATGATCCTTAGAAAGTAAACACTCTTGGTACATTCATTTTGAAAGGAAGAGATGGGTATTTCTTTTGTCCAAGAGATCTACAGAAACCATATGTGTGAACTGAGCAGAACAAGAAGAGCTGCGTGGTAGGAGGAGACGGTGTGAAGCTCATGATTAGAATTAAAGCCACAAAATGTCTATGTATGCTAAACTTTGCCAATAAAATTTTTTTCACAGATTTGATTTCCTTTAGTTTGAAACTTTATATTTAGTTGTTACCTATTGAA
>NW_010216651.1:0-355 GCF_000695765.1 Mesitornis unicolor
CCCTCTCCTGGACTGCTTGCTTCACCAAATCATCAATATTTATCTTTCAGACTGCAGGTTTATGGAGTGGAGGTATGATGAATGCTTTTGTGTTAGCAGGCTGTCAAACATAAAACAGCTTCCACGTCACTGAAGCCTTAGGTTATGCTAGTCAGAAAATTGTGAAACTTCAGAATCTTGGAGCAGTATCAGCCCATCCCACGGAAGGAGCAAAAGAGAAATATTTCTTCCTTCAAATCATAAACGCCAACCCAGAGTACCCCACCATCAGACACTGTGAGTGGTCACTCAAACCTCTGCTGTCTGCCCACCCCTTTACAGTCTTTAAAATGGAAATGGCATCTGACAGCCATGA
>NW_010216652.1:0-355 GCF_000695765.1 Mesitornis unicolor
TCTACCTTTCCCTCAGGAAAATGCAAGTGAACACCAGTCAGCCATTGCAGGCATTAGCTCCAACATCAGAGAATAAATCCACGATAGACACACACTTGAACGATCAAAACTTTACAGTGCATGGGTTATAAGGGTAACATTTGCAACACCAGCTGCTTTTGCCCTTTCTCCTGGTAAGGACCCACGTATCCTCTATGGAAGTTATGATCTTCTACAGGTACAAGTTAATACAGGGCTGTCAGAAAAGCAAAACTGAAAACTTGAGCAGTAACATAAAGGAGATCTTTATTGTCAAGCAGTATCACATCAAAATCAGTAAGCAAATACAATAGTAACTATGAAAATACAGGAAAAC
>NW_010216653.1:0-355 GCF_000695765.1 Mesitornis unicolor
ACACAGCAGCCTCTGATTGGCTCCCTACTTCCTTCCCATAAGGAAGATACAGATATCCTTCCTATATGTCTCTATTGAAAGATATCTCTATTTTATCTATAGACATATACAAAGATCGAGAGATTGAATGTAATACAGACAATAATGAAAAGGTCCAGGAGATTTCCCTCGAAAGACCACAGAAAACAGAAGAATCAGGCAATGGTTCATGAATCAGAAAACTGTATTTCAAAGTCAGTTTCAGATAGAGAGGACAGGTGGCACAGAGCTCCCCTTGTCCACAGCTGTGGGGAGCCTCCAGCTGCCTGTGGGACTATGGCATGGTGCAGAGTGGGGCTGTGTGTGCTTCCTTGTC
>NW_010216654.1:0-355 GCF_000695765.1 Mesitornis unicolor
AGATGTGCCAGTTCAAGTTAAGGCCAAATGAATACAGCTTTTCATGGTCATTTAGAGGTGTGGACGTAATGGATAATGAAGAAAAAACATTTCTAGACTATAATCCTAGCTCTTGCCTTTTACCTCCTTATATTCCTTTCAATAAATACTATCAAACATCTTTTGTCACAGTAGCTGCTGTAATATTTAGACATCAGAATGTGTGTCAGTTATGGAATGGAAGTACAGTCTCATAGGTTTTTGGCTGCCTAAGAGTTAAAGCTCAGTGCCTTTTCTTTAAATTTAAACTATTAGGGTTTTTTGTGTGCAGTACTTTAACAAGCTGAATCACAGAATCACAGAACCTTAGGAGTTG
>NW_010216655.1:0-355 GCF_000695765.1 Mesitornis unicolor
TCTCAGCCCTGACCGTATGACAGCGAGATGTCGTACATAACCTGGACTCACGTTCCACTTGAACAGTTTCCTGTTGACTGACATGAAAGCTTCACCAATACCAATTTTAACACAACACCAATTGCAATGTCCCTTGAATTGGGATCTAGGTTTTGTAATGCTTGACTGAATCCTGGAGCTATTGTCTCCATTTGAAGCTGACGTTAATAGAAGACAGAAGTTGAACTATTAAACATTCTCTACCTGGTTTTCACTACAGGTAATTACTCTGTTCCTCTCTTCAAGGAGGTGCAGTAGAATAAAACTGAATTCATAGCAGGTATAATGTGCTAATGCCATCACTCTGATATTAACT
>NW_010216656.1:0-355 GCF_000695765.1 Mesitornis unicolor
TTAAGAGTTTCTTGACATATCTGCTGCTTTCTACATTAGCAGAAGAACCTTGAAAAAAGAATTCTTCCTCAATTTCTGGTTATTCTGGCTGATATTGGTGGTTTTGCTGCCTATACTGGCAATTTTGGAATTTGTAGGCACAAGAGCTGAGTTTTGTGTATTTCACCTTATTTGAATTTTGTCATCTTTTTCATTTCAGCCTGTAACTCTTGCTTTTACGTCATTTTTGGAGAAATTTAATAGTTTCTGGCCATATCTTTTTCTTTACGACTATAGCACCTTAAAATGGAGCGTTTCCAGCATTTCGGCTTTTCTCGCTGATATTGGTGCTTTTGCTACATATTGTGGAACTTTA
>NW_010216657.1:0-355 GCF_000695765.1 Mesitornis unicolor
CTCCTCTCATCCAACACCTTCTCAAAACAGCAACAGAGACTCCTCCAAGATTTGCTTTGTACAGCTACACCATCCCCTTTCTAGGCCAAAAGCATACAGACTTCAGGCATTTAGCTTTACTCCAGTCCATGGAAAAGAGGAACACATCTCCTTGCTTTTTTTCTGCTACTGCTGTTCTAACTAACCCTCAGATCTGGACCAGTCAAAGATGACATTGATATCCAATATAAGATAGGTGAGGCTGAAGTAGAAATAGGAAAGCTATAAGTATTACTATCATTAACATTGTTTACAGCTTTAAGTACCCCTAGAAAATCAGGAGTAAAGATATGCATAACATCTACCTGAAACTTAA
>NW_010216658.1:0-355 GCF_000695765.1 Mesitornis unicolor
CCTCCTGCCACCTCTGCTCCAAGTCCATCTTGTGTGAGAAACATGAGCATTCTGACTGTTGTACTGCTCTTACCAACAGACAAAGATAATATGATGTTATTAAGAGACTATTATTTTATCCAGCCATCCAGTTCAAACCTCCTGGAACAGCTAAATGACAGAAACAAGGATGGCCCTCCCAAAATCTCAGAAAAGGAATATCAAACACTGTGTGTGTAAAAAAGGTGGGATTGTGACACCATAAGGAAAATAACGGCCCTCCAATGCAAATGCATTGTTTCCTTAAAGGATTTTCAATATTTTTCTAAAAGATACAAAAGAAAGGAATGTGCAGGCAAAATTGCAGTCTCCTGGG
>NW_010216659.1:0-355 GCF_000695765.1 Mesitornis unicolor
GTTCCAATAAAGCTTGCCAAGGGCATTTCTGTCTTTTACAGCAGTAATTATCCCCAAAAAAAACAAGAGCTTGAATTTGCTCCACAAACAGCTTTTAAGTAGTCCATGGGTACTGTGGAAGTTATAATTTTTCCTTTTCAAACATGGGCATTTAGTGAAATCTTAAATATGCAGGCTATTCCTCGATATATGAACATAGTAGCCCATGCAGATGTCTCATACACCGAGGTCCTATCAAAGGCATTGATTTAATTTTTTTTAAGCACTTGAATCACTTCTCAACTATGGCAAATACAGTTATTTTAAAAGTCAGTCTTAGTTTTCTTCTGACATTAGGGGTACAGTTAAAACCAGA
>NW_010216660.1:0-355 GCF_000695765.1 Mesitornis unicolor
TATTTATTTTATTTTATTTTCTATTTCTTTTTATTGAGACATCCATTTGGTGCACATCTGTTCCAACAAAATTGAGGCAAATACACAGAAAATTTCCAAGATGAGCGAATGTCCATTCCTAGGACCCGGGCTGCAGGTCCTGGCAGGGAAAAGCAGAGGAATGCTGGTGTCGCCAGGCAGGTCCACAAAAACACTGGTGTACTGGAACTGTGAGATTTCGGCCTCAAGCCACAGGGCCAGAACCTCAACCATTCTGACCCTGGAGGGGTCTATTGGCGCTGGTTGTGTCAATCGCTTCCAGTGCAGGATTTGGAGTGGCCTTTTTGTCCTGGTCTGAGCTCAACAGACCTGATTT
>NW_010216661.1:0-355 GCF_000695765.1 Mesitornis unicolor
CTAATTGGGGGGGTTGGGGGCGCGATAATGAGGCGTCTTGCATATTCAATTAGGTGATTTGCATATTTAATGAGGTGATTTGCATAATTTCCGGGTTAATTGGGTGGTGAGTTGTGTGGTTGGTGAGGTGATGGAATAATTAATGATGTTGGGTAGTTAATGAGGGCTGCATAATTAATGAGGTTTAGGGAGTTACCGGCAGCACTCGATGCATAATTAATGAGGTAATTTGCATAATCACGAGACTGTAACTGGATTCTCTGGTAATTGAATCGGTAATGGGGTTAATTGAGCAATTAGTGATGGCATCTGCATAATTAATGAGGTTCAGGGCGACTGGTGGCACTTGGTGCAT
>NW_010216662.1:0-355 GCF_000695765.1 Mesitornis unicolor
GCTGCTCACCTTTCTTGCATGACCATTCTCTGTGCTGACACTAAATTATAGAGGCCTTTCAAGTAAACAACAGTCAGTCATTAGCTGTAAGAAGCACATTGAGCACTGCCAGTTTGTGTTAAACTGGTGACTGGGACTGAATCAGAATGTTTGACTTTCATCCAGGTGCATTATTTCTTATTCATTGATACTGATTTTTAATGTATTAACAATGTAAAAATACTGAAGTTGAGATAACGTTGTGCATATTCTTTTCATCAGTAATACTTGTGTGATGAGCAGTGTATTTTAAAGGTATTTAGTTACAGCAGGTAAAATTCTATGCAAAATTAAAATAGCTGTTGCATCATTAGTT
>NW_010216663.1:0-355 GCF_000695765.1 Mesitornis unicolor
GTGTGTGTGTGTGTGTGTGTGCAGGTTGCTTTTCTGTTATGCTTTGATTAAAAACCTACAGATATGTCCAAAGGTATATACCCATGCATAAACACAAATGTATGATATCAGAAACCCTAGCATATCCTAATGGATTTATATGCAACTACTTTGTCTGTTCCACTGAAATCTTGTGTCTATTGCAGTCAAATGAAAATCTTATTTCCATGCTTGATAGCATGAAATAGCTAGTGCACTATCATTATTTTCTAATTACAGATTTTCTACGTTATTTGTGGAGACTTGAGTCACACTGAACCTTGGGCATCCCACTCTCACCATCTGAAATGTTACCTATCCCAGAGAGAGCTTGTGT
>NW_010216664.1:0-355 GCF_000695765.1 Mesitornis unicolor
CTCCATTTTTGCTTTCTTTGCTGACATCTGTAGCAGAACGCCCATAATCAAAAAATTCTGGGTCACTTTCTCTATGGCTCATAAAGGATGTCTTAGCATCTTCATTTTCATGCTTTAATGTGCTCTCAAATTCACTCTCAGAATCTGTAGTAGTATCACCATTGCCCTCATCCTTATCTTCATTTACAATCCATTGATTACTTTTTAAAGCAGGAGCTGCTGTCATGGAAGAGGCTGAAAATATTACACTGTCCATTTTATTCAATGGATCCTTCATTCTAAAAGCTGTTTCTGAATTTGAGACTGTATGCATAACTGCTCTATCACTTGTATTTCCCTGTGTCATACAGTCTGT
>NW_010216665.1:0-356 GCF_000695765.1 Mesitornis unicolor
TCCCTGTCCCATTTCCCACCCCCCCCAGGTGCCCAGGCTGGGGACCCCTTGTGCTGCCACATCTTTGACAAGGCCGGCGAGGTCCTGGCGCGCCACGTCGTGGCCGTGCTGCCCAAAATCGACCGGGTGAGCGCCCACGGGGATGGGGGACACCAGATGTTTTTGGGGGGTGTGTGTGTGGGAGGGGGTCCTGGTGCTGGTTCTTACCCGGTTACCCCCCTCCCAGAGCCTGTTTTTGGGGGAGCTGGGGCTGCCCATCGTCTGCGTGGGGTCCGTCTGGAACAGCTGGGAGCGGATGCGGGCGGGTGAGCGCACGGATGGGGGCTTTGGGGTTTGGTGACCCCAACCTCGTGTGT
>NW_010216666.1:0-356 GCF_000695765.1 Mesitornis unicolor
CAGTTTAAAACCATTACCCCTTGTCCTGTCAGTACACTCACAGATAAAGAGTCTATCACAGAACGTCACAAAGCCAAAACAGAGAAGCTGGTGCCTCCGTCTGTATTGGTCCACCCCATTTCATGCCTATGTGCAACTATACTGTGTACTACTTCTGCCCAGGTTAGCACATGTGTTTGATTCTGGGGGTAGCACCAGTTATGCGCTTTGGCCCTTTGAATTTGTACTCTGAAGGACTGTGCATGTATTTTGAAAACATTAGGAAGCTCCTGGATAAGGGGTCTAAGGTGTCTAGCATAATTTCAGTCTTTTGTTCTACAAAACATCTGCTCTCTTTCTCTTTTCAGTTCCCCTTT
>NW_010216667.1:0-355 GCF_000695765.1 Mesitornis unicolor
GTTCATTTAATACTTCTTGTGCTGGGAACAAAGAAGGGAGGATGTCTTTGTAGTCAAACTTGGAGCAAATGAATCCCCCAAGTTTTCGCATTCCTTTCTGTTTACTGGCTGACCTATGGTTTATTTACACATCAGTTCTTGCAATATTTTTTTTCTCAGTTCTTAGCAGCTTGACTTTCATAAGCAAATGTAATATAAAATACTTTTGTGGAGTTTTGCACCACATGTAGCTACCAATTTCACTTGTTTCTGGTGTTTTCTGGATGAGATACAGTAGGCGGGGCCGATGCTTGCCGTAGGTTGTATGCATTTCATTACCTTCTAATGAACTTTTTGTTTTGGCTGTGCAAGTAGA
>NW_010216668.1:0-356 GCF_000695765.1 Mesitornis unicolor
CGGTGGTGAAGACCATGGTGAGGCAGGCTGTCCAACTGCCGCACATTCAGGTTAACAATGGAGCAGATATCCACCTGCAGACCTGGGACCCCACACTGGAATAGGTAGATGCATCTGAAAAGGATGTGATCCTGTGGGAAGCCCATGCTAGAGCAGGTTCTTGGCAGGACCTGTGGACATATACAGAGAATAGCCCATGCTGGAGTACGTTTGCTGGTGGGACTTGTGAGCCTGTGGGGGACCCATGCTGGAGCAGTCTCTTCCTGAATGTGTGTGCCTCATGGAAAGGGTTCCCATTCAAGCAGTTCATGTAGAACTGTAGCCTATGGGAAGGACTCACATTGGAGAAGTTTGTG
>NW_010216669.1:0-356 GCF_000695765.1 Mesitornis unicolor
AGGGGAGCTTCTAGCAGCTTCTTACAGGGCTCTCTCCATAGCCCTCCCCACACTACCAAATAAAACCAAGAACCTCTCACAGAAAACCCAATACAGCAAAGCTGCTTCATCTTCAGAAGTTTTGAGAAAGGATGACCTGACACAATATGTGCTCAGCATATTCTTGTGCATCACAGCCTGGTAACCTCGTTTTATAGTGTCTTGATGCCACTAAACCTACTACAATCAGGTCACACTTTGCTGAAAGTAAGAAACATCTCTAGTTTACATACAACAGTCTAGTATTTCTGGGTTTGGAAAGCAACTGGCCAAAAAGCAGATTTAGTTGTTCAGCATGTTGAGGTGTGTCAGCTCCC
>NW_010216670.1:0-356 GCF_000695765.1 Mesitornis unicolor
CAGCTCCCTCAGCACTCATGGGTGCATCCCACAATATTTTCCTAGGAGGTGGGATCTGCCCACTTCTAAGCATTTGCACTTTCTTGGTCCTGCTTGGCAAAAGTAAAGACTGAAAAAAAAACCTGAATCCTTGCAAGTTCAGAGTGTTCTCCTAAGAGAAATGGCTAAGCTTACTGCTTGACTTACAACTGTGCAAGCTACGGAATAACAGTGCTGCCAGCCTGGTCCTCTTGAGCGCACACCTCATCATGCCAGGTCACCAGAGCATGACCATTGCCAAGAAAGATCCCTGCACTTAGCTGCTCACCTGGAGCCTGTTCCTGCTCACATCCCCATTCCCAATGCGTCTCACTGGA
>NW_010216671.1:0-356 GCF_000695765.1 Mesitornis unicolor
ACACGGGGAGGGGGGGAGCACGGAAACGGGGGAGCGAGGCCGGAATTTGGGGGCAAACGCGGGAATTTGGGGGCAGAGCGAAAAACGAGGGTGCAAACGGCAAAATTTGGGGGCAAAACGTGGGTTCGAGGAAAAAAATGCGGGTGCAAACGTCAAAATTTGGGGGCAAACGCCGAAATTTGGGTGCAAAACGTGGGTTCGAAGCAAAAAAATGAGGTTGCAAACGCCAAAATTTGGGTGTAGAACAAGAAATTTGGGTGCAAACGCTGAAATTTGGGTGCAAAGCAAAAAATTTGGGTGCAAACACCACGATGTGGGGGCAGAGCAAAAAACGAGGGTGCAAATGTGGAAATCTG
>NW_010216672.1:0-356 GCF_000695765.1 Mesitornis unicolor
ATAACCTGGCAAAGTTAGGACTGTACCACCTGAACTGTTTGTGACATTGGTCTGTGGTTCCAGTAAATAACCTGGCAGTGGAGTTTAGGGAGGTGAGGCTTCTTTTGGAATAGTCTGTATTAACCTGCAATAAATGTTTTTTGAAGCGTCAGATGTGTCCGTAATGCAGAGGCTTTGGGCTGCGTTGCAGCTTTTGGGTTTCAGTTTCTACTTAGGGCCGCCGTCCATGACCTGGGGTTAATCACTTTGGTAATGGTCAGCTGCAGTTTTAATACAGCTTCTTGCAAAAGTTGCCTGCTCACCTGCTAAGAGGAATGGGGAGTTACTGGACAAGCAGCAATACATATTTGCCTTGG
>NW_010216673.1:0-356 GCF_000695765.1 Mesitornis unicolor
ATTTTTAAAAAGCTTGACAAAGTTTAGGTTGCTTCATTGTATCATCATGTAGATGTCACGTGATGTTCCCAACCACCTTGCTAAGGGAAAGGTTTGACTTCACGAGAGTGCTAGTAAAATAGGAGAAAAAAATTCTAGTTCACCTTAAGAGAAGGATACTGGTTTTTGTATTGTCCATCATACTTTGATAAGGAAATCTGTTTCCTCATCTTTCACAAATCCATATTTTTCTAATTGTGTCTTATCTCTGGCCATTCTGTGAGCATCTCTCCTGATGAATCTCCTTTCTGTGGGATTTTCCCTGGGCTGTCTTCACCTCCTTCTGTTTCTGCACCCTTTGTCTGCTCCTGTAGCTT
>NW_010216674.1:0-356 GCF_000695765.1 Mesitornis unicolor
TATGGAAATTAACTCCTATCCTGGACTTCACATTGAGTGGCAGAAAAAAGAAAAGACATTAAAAAAAACCTCAAGAAATTTTTGTTCCTAAGTGTTATTATTCAAATTGCTTATATTTCCTGTTTAGGAAAAAGGTATCCCTTAAATTCATGCAGCAACTAGTTCTCTGTAGAAAACATACACACATACAAAATGACAGTGTTCGAGTGTCCTTACTTCAAACAAACTACTAGAAAATAGTTACCTCCTACCTCTCACTAAATTAATACAGCTGATATGGAAACGTAATCTATATTAATCATGAATATTAACCATCTAAAATTCAACATGGGCGAAGTAACTTAACTGCTTTAGAA
>NW_010216675.1:0-356 GCF_000695765.1 Mesitornis unicolor
CTGTCTTTATCTCAACCCACAAGTTTTCTCTCCATTACTCTCCTGATGCTCTTCCCATCCCAGTGGGGGTTAGTGATTGAGCGGATGTGTGGAGCTCAGCACCTAATGATGTTAAGCCACAACAGTTACCCAAAACTGACAAGTAAATGATCTTCGAAGAGATTATGGATCACTATTCAATTGCATAATGGGGCCTCAGAGAATACTGATATCAACTATTACATTCACCTTCATAAGAAGTGAAAAAAGTTATCTCACAAGAAATCTTATTGTCAGTGAAACATGCCAGACATTTCACCCTCTTGATACAATTGATTTCATCAGAATTTATAGAATCATAGAATTGCTTAGGTTGG
>NW_010216676.1:0-357 GCF_000695765.1 Mesitornis unicolor
GGGGCTTTGGCTGCGTTGCTGGGCCTGGCTTCTGCCATCTTTGAGCTGCTGAGCCCTCTCGGTATCGGGGAGTCGGTGCAGCCTGAAGGAACACGCTTTCCTGGGATCTCTGGCCCCAAAGGTGTAGCCATCTCGGGCACAGTGGGCGACTGGGGAGGACGGGGACCTGGAGGCAAGCTCATCCCGGAAGCGGTTCCAGAAGTTTTCGTGGGTGGAGTTCCTTGGGTTGTGCCCTGAATGCACTGTGAGCAGTATTGCCCATAGGGTATCTAATTACTTGTCTGAAAATCCATACTAATTTCAAGAAAGCTGGATAAAATACGTTTACTCTCTAAGATTCCTCTTTGAGTTTTAGAA
>NW_010216677.1:0-357 GCF_000695765.1 Mesitornis unicolor
GGAGCTCTCAGTACATTTGTTTATGGCCTTTTTTCCCATGGGATGTTGTGGTTGGATGGGTTTCCTCATTGTCTGGGTAGGAAGCCAAAGTTCATTTCAAATTTGTTTCTTGTAAGCAGCTGAACAATCCCTGGTAATAATATTAAATAAATAAGTTATACATGGCATGACATGGCATTTTTTTAATTTTTACTGTTCTATTTCTTTAATATTTTCATTTTTAAACTTTTAATTATTATAAATTGTTATATTATACATACATAAAATTATAAAACAAGAAATAATAAACCAAACCGGATGATAATAACCCTTGATGGCTTTGGGGAAGCTGCTTTGGGGTCTGCTCCTTCCTTCAGA
>NW_010216678.1:0-356 GCF_000695765.1 Mesitornis unicolor
ACTACCCAGGGTTTATTACTCATGCAGTGAGTCAAGAACCAATCTGAAGACCTTAAAAAAATAAAAAGCAAACCAAAACATAAAACCACCAGAACCTAACAACAAAAACCCGGCCTCAAGGCCACACACATTGACTGCTGTCTTCAAACTGGGAGGTGATTCTATGACGGTGTATGGTATCTTGTGTCTTTTATGCATCTTCTATCATCACACCTATCAAATTACTTTTTCATGTCACTTCAGAAATAAACTAAGAAGCAAAGACTGGAAATTAAAGCTGAGTAAGAAAAAAAGACACACAGTTTTAGCAATGAGGTTTGCAACAGTTAGCTAGGGAAAACTAAGAACTTGCCTTC
>NW_010216679.1:0-357 GCF_000695765.1 Mesitornis unicolor
CCCTCACGCCGTACACCCCCGTACCCCCATCCCGTGGCCGTACCGTCCTTGCGGTAGAAGCTGATCTCCACCTTGCGCTCCTCGGTGCCCAGCAGGGCCTGCGCCATCTGGGCCTTGGCGCGGCGCTGGGTGCGGGGCCCGTGCAGGAAGTCGCAGGTGCTGGGCTGCTGCATCACCTCGGCCCGCGAGTACCCGCACAGGCGGCAGAAGCCGTCGTTGCAGTAAATCACCGCGCAGTTCTGCACCCGCGCGTTCCCGATGATGAACTTGCGGCCTGCGGGGCAACGGGGACGCCAAGAGGGGGGACACAAAGGGGGGGACGCAAGGGGGAGGACACGCAAAGAGGGGGACACCAAG
>NW_010216680.1:0-357 GCF_000695765.1 Mesitornis unicolor
GTTAACTCTTAATTCCAACTGTTATATTTGTTCTTGAACTTGGCAGGAGGGGAGAGGAATTAATCATGAATTGGGGTCTTTACAGATCACACAGTTTATCTTAAAATAATGACATTCGACAAATAAAATTAATATTTTTAATGTTATTTCCTGGGTTCTGAGCCTTCAGCTTTTAGCCTTCCTTTTTCCATTTTTTTCCCCTCCATGATTATGAAAGCTAAATCTTTGTCTTAAAAGAGACAAAATTCACCAACATTGAATTCCCAGCAACTTCATGGATGCTTTGGCCTAGTATATCTGAAAAGGTCACCCTCTTAGATGTCTAAATATAGCAGAAGTCTGAAGAATTAGAAAGTG
>NW_010216681.1:0-356 GCF_000695765.1 Mesitornis unicolor
TTTAATGGGAAAGGATGGCTAACTGCTTGCCAGCTGTAGTGTGTACGTCAAATATGGAGAATGGAAAGTACAAACAAACAAATGAGTGTTTAGATTTCCTTTCTGACTTTTAAACAGCATCTTTTAAAGATTGTTGGAAGCCTCTTAACTCTGTGTTAATAGAGCATGCTTACAAGGGGCATGTGTACGTCAAGGTTTTGGCCAGATGCAGTTAGGTTTAAGATTAAAAACAGGCCTTTAAAATTGCCAGTGAACGTTTTGTAAAATCACAGTTAGACATGTAGAAGACTGTTTCTGAAAGCTTAGGATCTGAGAAATGCCCTTTAATGGGCTATCGGTACCATTGTCTTTATCAT
>NW_010216682.1:0-357 GCF_000695765.1 Mesitornis unicolor
GCTGGATCCCAGCACCCCAGCACTCACAGCCAGATGGGTTGGTGCTCTTGAAGGTGATGTCGATGGGGAAGTTCCAGACGAGCGTGGTGGGCGCGACGTCGCTCTTGGAGGTGATCTGGGAGATGCCCTCCTCCAGGCCCTGTGGGGACAGCAAGGCGTGAGCCGGGGGCCCACACCAAGCCCGTGCTGCTGGGGGGTAGGGTAGGCTGGGTTTCATCCCTTACCGCTGTGGGGACCCAGTCTTGGCCGTAGACGAAGCAGAACTTGCAGTAGAGATCGTCAAATCCGGGGAACTATGGGGTAGAGATGCTGTGTTGGTGGGGCATCACTGGGACCAGGGGCAGCCCAAGTCAGCGG
>NW_010216683.1:0-357 GCF_000695765.1 Mesitornis unicolor
ATATGTTATATATAACGTATAATATATAATATATAGAATATAGAATATGAAATATACAATATAAATTTATAATACATAATACATAACACATAATGTATAATGTAAATGTATAACATATAGAATATAGATCTATAATATATGCTATCCGATATATACTATAATACTATATGATATAATAGATAGTCCACAGTATATAATATATCATCGTGATATACGGTGATACATGGCACATACTATACAGTACTTTAACCATCTATAGTGTATCTACCATAGACATCCTTGTTAGTGCTCTAAGTGGTGTTGCTGTCATTGCTATTGGTGTTACCGTTGTCGTTGTCACTGTCACTGTCACTGGTC
>NW_010216684.1:0-357 GCF_000695765.1 Mesitornis unicolor
TTGTAGGTCACTGAACAGACATTGAAATCTGATTTATATTGTATACCTGTAACATAGAAAGAAGAAGTATTTATATATTTTCCGTAAGAATATTGCATTGAGCTGTGTATAATTTAAACAGAGGCTTGTCCCAAAATGGTATTGCTCGCCTTGATTTTTGGTGTGGTTTTTTTTTTCTTTTTTCTTTGTTTTTGTTTTGTTTATAGTGTGTACAGTTCATCTCTATGGGCATTAAAAGCCTCCTGAAGCATAATCTTATCAAAAAGGGATGCGTTGTTAATAAAAGGTACTTTAACTTCTTAAAGTTGTTCTGCTCTCATATATATCTCTCAGCACTAGAAATGGGTTGGAATTTTA
>NW_010216685.1:0-357 GCF_000695765.1 Mesitornis unicolor
TTCTACCCATCGTGCCACTGATGCTCCAGGGGGTCAATGGCTCGCGCTAATTACACAGCGAGTTCGTCAGGAAAATCTCAACTGTCCAGGAAGTGAGATCCAGGGCTGGGTGCTACAACTGCTGCTTTGTAGCCTGCAAAGAAGGGGAACCTCTTGGCTCCACTGTGGCCCCAGAAAGGAAGTTTGGGTCCTGAACTAAAGGCTTTGGGTGCTCCAATGGAAGCTTAGAACTGCAACAGAGGGGTTTGGACCCTCAACGGGAGGGCTTGGGTCTTCAAAATGGGCTTTGGAAAGGAAAATGAAGTTTAGAATCTAGAAAGAAGATCTTGTGCCTTCAAGTGCTGCTTCAGTACCAAA
>NW_010216686.1:0-356 GCF_000695765.1 Mesitornis unicolor
GTCTTCCTACCTTCAGCCTCCACAAAGGATACGGTGAGTCTGTATCCCTGTTGAAGAACCTCGTAGTCTTTGTCCCTGCACTTAACAAATACTCTGCTGGTAAGCCCTGTGTCTGTGAAATATAACGAATCTGTAAGAGAAGGATGAGAGGTCACTGTTCACCCTTGTGAAGATCTCTGGAGGTCTTCCTTGAAGGAGGGCAGGACGCATTTAAAACAACAGAACAAAGAAAGAAAGAGAAAATGCAGCACATACTCAGACTTCACAAAGGAAAACAAAAACCCAGTGCAAGGAATGAGAGGAAAGCGAATTCCTGCAGGGCAACCCTCCATTTATCACATACATCACTGAAACTC
>NW_010216687.1:0-357 GCF_000695765.1 Mesitornis unicolor
GCTATGGATGCTAATTAGGAAAGCCTATAAAGCTAAAACTCTTTCACTGCCTGCCTTCTCATATTTCAGAATTAAAAGCCACTTCCACGGCTCTCTTTATTATGTTCCTCCCTGTTACATCTGCTGGATCCAGAAGCAGTTTTTAAAAAATTTTTGTATGCGTATCAAAAGGGTGAGGTTATGAACAACTGGTCAGAGGCACAGAAACTCATTTCACATAAGCGGAGAAAAAAAAGATCTACAATAGATGTGAATTTATATGTAGATTGCTCAATATATAATATTGACCAATACTGAATCACCACAGCGTTACATAGTACTACGGATCCTCTCTTCAGGCTCCTTTCTTCAGTGACA
>NW_010216688.1:0-357 GCF_000695765.1 Mesitornis unicolor
GTAAATCACACTCTACATGGGCTTTGTGAGGGAGTCCCTGTTTAACCTCTGCAAACAGCTATGGAGAATTCTGTCATACTTACCAACCCCTACTCCACGGTGACAGATTTGAGAGTGGATGTCTAGTTTCAGGACCACAAAGTAATTAAGGCAGCCTCTAGCCCAACCTCTTACTCAAAGCAGGCTCAGCTATCAGATCAAATGAGGTTACTTTGGACCATACAGTCTGGTCTTGAAAACATCCAGGGATGAAGACTCCACAGCCTCTCGAGAAAACTCTTTGCAATGCCTGAAAACATTTTTCCCTATATCCAGTCTGAATAACTATTGCTTCAATGTATGCCCACTGCCTCTCTC
>NW_010216689.1:0-357 GCF_000695765.1 Mesitornis unicolor
ACAGAAGGTCTACTGCTGCACCAGACTTATTATTTTACAATTTGATGCTATACACCACCTGCAATACTACAAAGCTACCACTAGATGGCACTACAACGACGACTACACCAAGGCGACCCTAACACTCCACTACAGCTACTACACAAAAAGGAACCCTACGCACCTCCACTACACCCACAGGGGACCCTACCCCAGCAGTACCAGCAGCAGCCACGAAGGAGCAGGGTTGGGGTTACAGGCCTGGGACACGGGTTAGCTATAAGGGGTCTAGGCTTTAGGTGTCGTTAGGGTTTAGGGCCTGGGGGTTAGGGTTTGGGGTTAGGGCCTTGGGGTTAGGGTTAGGGTCATTAGGGTTAG
>NW_010216690.1:0-357 GCF_000695765.1 Mesitornis unicolor
AAAAAACCCAAAAAATAGCCTTTCCCTCTGAGCTGGATCGTTTCCCTGCTCTGATTTACTGCATAGCATCAGAGGAAGGTGGCATTTGCCAGGGTGTCGGTGTTACAGGACATATGCAAGCGCAATCACGCGTTCTCACCGAGCCTTCAGAGCTGGGTGCTGCTTTTCTCCTATGCGATGGTGCACTGTAAAGAGCTGCTGATTTTTTGTCGTGCACCGACTACACTTTTTACATAGCCCATAATACACAATATGTTTCGGGGGTGGTTTTCCACGTGAGGCAGATAAAGCATCAAGTGCTGTTCTAGGCAGTATTTCAGACCTGTGCAAACCAGGGGTGTTTGGATCTACTCCCAT
>NW_010216691.1:0-357 GCF_000695765.1 Mesitornis unicolor
TGAATTAAACTAAGGATCCAAGCTGGAGTGAACCTGTTGTTGTTGGGGCCTGAAAAGAGCAGAAACAGAGTGTGAGCTTTGCAGGGGCAGGTAAAGGAGGGCTCCGAA
Organism: Mesitornis unicolor; assembly: GCF_000695765.1. Classification (NCBI taxonomy): domain Eukaryota; kingdom Metazoa; phylum Chordata; class Aves; order Mesitornithiformes; family Mesitornithidae; genus Mesitornis; species Mesitornis unicolor. The sequence goes on from NW_010216691.1 coordinate 109, forward strand.
GGCAGGGGCTGCATTTCAGTGCCTCTTGCCTGGACAGATCTCTAGCAGGATGGTGCCGTCACAGTTCAGGTACACCAATACTGCTCTCGACCCAGGCATCTGCTGCCCTGCAGTGCTCCTGGAGAGAGCAGTGGAGATTGTCCCGGCTATGAGCAGCTCATTCTCTCATGATGAGGGATGAGGGACTGTTCTGACAATTGACAGGGTCAACAGAAAGTACACAGACACCAATAAAAAGAGTAGGCTTAT
>NW_010216692.1:0-358 GCF_000695765.1 Mesitornis unicolor
TAAGTCAAAATGATTCTCCTTTTCAACGAAATCAAACAAGACCTGACTGTTTAGAGGCTGCGAGGACAGCGCGCTGGGGATATCTTTCCCTCAGCTCTTTTCAAAAGAAAGATCTCTCATTATGAAACTGTCGTTGAATAACGAAATGTTTATTCACAAAGGCCATAAACCAGTGCCATTCACCTAGCCCAGTCACCAAGCGATACACACTTCAAAAAACAGCATCACTGAGTTTCTGTCATGGGAAAGATGGGAGAGGCTGGAAATTATCTGAAGTTACTGTTACAGAATCAAAAGGGCTAGAAAAGAAAAACAAACAAACAAATGAAACCACACAAAAACCCCAAACAAACAACAA
>NW_010216693.1:0-358 GCF_000695765.1 Mesitornis unicolor
TTTTTTTTTAGTTTTAAGTTAGTGTTATAAGGATTTGTAGCAGTTATAGGGCAAGACTGTATAACATTAAAGATCTAAATTATATCTTTACTTGTATTTCCACTTTTTTGTTTAGACTTCCAGTTTTTTGTTAAGTCACAACACGATCCCTGTGAATTGTCTGATTCCACACGATGACTTAGAACAGAAACCCTTACTCCTTGTCATTGAAGAGAAGACTTCACACTGAGACCAGATGTAACATCAGCAAGTTCACCTTTTATCTGAGAGAGACATTTTTCAAATGGATACAAATCCTAAATGGTAATTTTGCTAATATTCCTTTATATTTTGCTCTACTCTCTTGCGAGGTGAAGTA
>NW_010216694.1:0-358 GCF_000695765.1 Mesitornis unicolor
TGGCATCACCACTTCTCCTGTACCCTTACATTTTGGTCCCACAAAGGTGTTTCCAGCGCTCAACAACTTTGCAAGCCCCGGTGTTGTCTCCGCTTCAAGCAGGGAAGATCACGAGGTGTCTCAAGGTCCTGCTCTCCTCACCGTGAGCAGCCACCCCTAGGAGCATCCCTCCATCCTTGGGAGCATCCCTGCATCCCTGTGAGCATCCGTCCCTCCCCATGGGCATCCATTCCTCCCAAGGAATGGGATCCTCCCTCCCTGTGAGCATCCCTCCCCACACAGCAAAGCTTCCTCCCTGCACCCAGGCTGCTCCAAGAGCTCTTTTATGAGGCCCCTCATTTCCCCACTGTCCCAGGAG
>NW_010216695.1:0-358 GCF_000695765.1 Mesitornis unicolor
GCCCTCCCCAGCTCCCCCAAAGCCCCCCCACCCTCCTTACCCCATCCCACCACGATGGACCCCCCCATCTCCGCCTCCAACACCCCAGGAGGGTCACATCCACCCATCCACCGCCATGAAGGGGGGCACAGTGTCCCGTTACCCCCTCCCCACCATGGATGGATTCCCCCTGTTACCAAAATATCGGCTCAAGAACTTTGTGAGGCCAATTTGTAGGGGTCAGAAAGCGAGGTGTTCTTTAATTCAGCGCTGGGAGCAAACGGGAATCAGTTCATAAACCAAGTGCTCCAAATATTAACGAGTGGCAGTAGCTCCTGTGGGCCTTGCACGTGGCTTAAAAGCTCCCATGTGCACTGCA
>NW_010216696.1:0-358 GCF_000695765.1 Mesitornis unicolor
GGTGAACCTGAAAGGCCAGAGCCCCGTCTCTCGCTTGGTGGCCTTGCTGGTGCGAGGCTTGGGGACGGAGCGCGAGGATTCCTGCTTCGACCTCCTCCACCGCGCCGTCGGGCATTTCGAGCTGCGGAAAAACGGCGCCATGCCCTGGGAGGTGACCAGGGACCCGCAGCTCTGCCAAAAGCTCACCCTGCTCTGCTCGGCGCCCGGGACCTTGCAGACGCTGTCGCGTTACGCCGTGCGCCGCAGCCTGGGCGTGCGCTTCCTGCCCGAGGCCGTCAAGCAGCTGCCCTTGCCCAGCAGCCTCAAGGACTACGTGCTGCTCCTCAGCTGAGCCGAAAAGGAGGCGCCGGGGCTGTGC
>NW_010216697.1:0-357 GCF_000695765.1 Mesitornis unicolor
TATCCATTTGCCAAACCATAAAACCACCATCATTTGGCTCTTCTAAAACTGACAGTCCTGTGTGTCTTTCCTCCTTTTTAAGGTTTTTTTTCTACTATTTCTTTAATGGAAAAAATATGCTATTCAAAACAGGAGGATGCTCTTGTGGGTAAACCACTGGAAGAGCAGGATTTGGATTTTTTTTTACCCCAACTTTGTCTCAGACTTCCTGCCTGGCTTCTGGCAAGAACTTAAACTTTCTGAATTTTAATAACAGCTCTAAACTTCAGTATTGATACTTGATTTTAAAAAGGTGTTGTGAAATTTAATCAGTTAATAGGGACTCCAAGGAAGTTTTCTCTCCAGGACCCCATGCAA
>NW_010216698.1:0-357 GCF_000695765.1 Mesitornis unicolor
TGGGCCCAAAATTGGCCTAAAATGGGCTTAAATTGGCCAAAAATGGCCCCAAATTGGCCCCAAAGTGTCCCCATGTCACCGTGTTGGACGTCTTCCCTGACAAGGTGACCCCTCTGGCCCCAAAAGTCCCCAAAACGGGCCCAAAATGGCCAAAATTGGATTAAAAATGACCCTAAAATGGCCTAAAATGGCCCAAAATGGCCCAAAATTGGCCCCAAAATGGCCCCAAATGGTCCCGATGTCCCCCCTGTGTCCCCATTGCCCTGTGCCCCCCATCCCAATGTCCCCCCATGTCCCCCTGCCCCATAGGGACCCTCCCAGGTCCACCCATGACCCCTGTGACCCCCATGACCCCTA
>NW_010216699.1:0-358 GCF_000695765.1 Mesitornis unicolor
AGGGGCTTTGCTTTTGTGGGTGCAGGAGAGCCCCAAACGCCTTTGGTGGGAAAAAAAAATAAATCAGCAAGAGCCGGGAAGAAAAGTAATGCCAAGAAAAGCCATGGTCAGTAGCTTGGTGTCCCCCAAGCAGCAGCCTGGACAGATCTGATGCGTGTCTGCAGCGCGGTGGTGTGTGAAGGAGCACGGAAAATCCCCTCTGGAGAGCCGCAGGCGGCCGTGCAGCTGCACCTCGGAGCCTCCCTGCGCCGCAGAGCCGCGGGACAGCCGTGGCTGGCAAAGCGAGGACGTCAAAGACACCCGAGGGGACATCTCCAGGGCATCAGGAGCCCTAAGGGGAAGTGGGTGAAAGCCCCAT
>NW_010216700.1:0-357 GCF_000695765.1 Mesitornis unicolor
GGGCGGGGGGGCGCCGTTGGCGCGAGATAGGAAAGTGCCGCCGCCGCCGCCCGGCCCCGCCATGGCGCGCCGCAGCCGTGGGTGAGTGTGGTCCCGCCGCCAAGGGGGCTCTGTGTGCCGGTGCCGCGCCTGCCGCCGGGGCTGTGCGAGGGAAGGGGGTTGGGAGACGGCCCTAGGGACCCTTTGGAAGCTCCTCTCCGCCGCGCGGCATCCTTGAACGGCCCGTTCCCGCTTTCTGGTGGGGCGGCGGCCCCGCACCCCCGGGCCCCGCGCTCCGCGCTCCGCGGGCCCCGTTCTCAAAGCTGCTCTGGGTCTAGCCGGGAGTTGGGCACGGAGCGGGCTTCGCGTGCTTGGGAG
>NW_010216701.1:0-357 GCF_000695765.1 Mesitornis unicolor
CCATCTCCTCTGTAGGTTGTCCCCAAGTTCCTCCTCCCTCTGGTGAAATCGCTGAAACCACGGCGTGTGACTTCCCTTCACACAGCTCAACAGGAAACCCTTACCGGAGGAGGAGTCAGCAAAACCGCAGCGTGGAGAGGAACCAGGCAAGGGTGGAAGGAGCTGAGACAGCACTTGGGGATGTAAGGAGGGGTGGACGGGGGCAACTTGGGCCCTGCTGCTCTAGAATGGACCATCAGACTCTAGTGGGTGTCCCCATCCCTACCTGGGCAATTGCCCCTGGAGAAACCAGTCTGTTTAGATTGGATCTGAGGAAAAATGTATTTACTGAAAAAGTGATCAAGCACTGGAAGGGGC
>NW_010216702.1:0-359 GCF_000695765.1 Mesitornis unicolor
CAGCCGGGACGAGGAGGAGCCCTGGGGCCGTGTCCTGCTGCAGCTGCAGGGCCCAGCATGGCCAGCTCACCTTCGCCTCCCCGAAGACGATGTAGGTGTCCGACGCCGGGCTCTTGTAGACGTCGGGCTTTGTGATGACGAAGAGGATGTTCTTGGATTTCCGGATGGTGACTCTGGTGACCCCCGTCACCTGGCGAAGGCCCAGTTTGGACATTGCCTGGGAAACGACGCAGCGAAGCGATGAGGGCGAGGGGAGACGGCCCAGCCCCAAAAGGCCCTGGCCCCACAAACGGGCGCTCCCAAATAAAAGCGGGCGTTGTGCGCCCCCCACCTCACCTTCCGCGCTTTCTTCTCGCTCC
>NW_010216703.1:0-358 GCF_000695765.1 Mesitornis unicolor
GCCATCTAAAGACCAAAACCAAGGATAATGAAAATTCAGTCAGCAACAGTGCAAACTGCAGTCTATCACTGACCTAACGATGAAAGACTGTTTAAATATGATAAACCTCTTGTTAGGAGTTAAAGTTAAGATTAAATAAACATAACACTTGCCTCATTTAGCTCATTTGGTCTATCGTTTAGTTTAAGTTACGTGAGAAATAAACATTTCATGAGCTATGCTGCCAGGAATTCCTTAAATGTTATACAAAACCATGCACTCCTCAGCCTGCAAATACAAGTCTTAAACCTGCACTCATCAGATTATTCCCTATTTACCATTAACCTCAGTAACATCAGTACTTGGTTGACAGTACACG
>NW_010216704.1:0-357 GCF_000695765.1 Mesitornis unicolor
CTCTTTTCTTCTCCTTCAGCCTTCCTTTTGCCAAAATTCTTCACAGAAAGAAGACAGAGATCTCTTCTTGGATCTGGTGAGCTTGTGCTGGGCAGTGATGGTTCATTTCTGAGCTTCAGAATTCAAAGTACTGAGACCCCCAACTCTTAGAAAGCTGCCAGGGTTGTGCACTGTGTAGGTAACTACTCACTGCCTGGTTGTACTTCTCTGTTCTTAGATCTCTGGAGTAACTCTGTACACCCTTTGGCAGGCACACTGACGCACAGGGGGCTGTCACAAAACAGAAGCTAACCACTGGATATAGAGACTTGTCAGCCTAAATAAACGTTTTTAAAATCTCCTCTGGAAGGCACTGAG
>NW_010216705.1:0-359 GCF_000695765.1 Mesitornis unicolor
GGGGATGGGGACCCTGGGGTGGGGATGGGGAGACCCCACTATGGGGGTGAGGATGGAGACCCCAGTGTGAGGATGGGGACAGGCAGGAGGGGGTGACAGGGGGTGCTGTGCCTCACCTGGTCGTAGTTGTCGTGGCCGTGGAAGAAGGGCTCTTTGCGGAAGATCATGCTGGCCAGCATGCAGCCCAGGCTCCACATGTCCAGGCTGTAGTCGTACATCTGCCAACGGCCAGAGGTGGGGAGTCAGTGCACGCTGGAGTACACTGGGAGTACACCAGGAGTAAAACGGGAGTACACCAAGAGTAAACTGGGAGTAAAGTGGGAGTACTCCAGGAGTACACCTGGAGTAAACTGGGAGTA
>NW_010216706.1:0-359 GCF_000695765.1 Mesitornis unicolor
TTGGGTGCCTGGTTTCCTCTATGGGGTCTCCTGGGTCCCTTTTGGGTGCTCCCAGCCCCCCAGGCTCCCATTTTTGGGGGGTTTTTAGGGTGCTGGCTGCCCCCTTGACCCTCTCCCCTTTTCTCCCTCCTCCTCCTCCTCAGTGGGCGCGGGACGAATTCGAGGGCCTCTTCAAGCAGCCGGCGGAGAACGTCAACCAGTACCTGACGTGGGTACCCAGGGCACCCCAGTAACCCCCGTGGCACCCATGTAGCACCCAGCCTTCATAGCACCCATAGAACCCCCCTGTACAGCACCCATAGAACCCCTGTATGGCACCCAATCCTCGTAGCACCCATAAAACCCTCCTGTACAGCACC
>NW_010216707.1:0-359 GCF_000695765.1 Mesitornis unicolor
AACTACACATAGTACTTTTGATTCATTTTCACAAGTGGTTTTTATCTGAAAAACAATAACAAAGATGCAGTACCAAACATTTAGCACTCGGTCAGTAATGTGCTATCTCCTCCATTACAGTGAAAAACAGAGTGGGAGAGGCTGGGATGTTTACTTTGAATCTAATTTCATTTCAGCACTTCCCAGTGAGCAGCCTAAATCCCCGTCCTGGCCAAGAGAGCCACTGTGGGTCATCACATCAAGCTTGCTTTGCAACTTTTCTACTTCATGTGGCGTCACTTGTGTGGTCCTTCATATTAAGTTACCAGTTCCGATGAGGTGGTATCAGTGCAAGACAAGCATACAGCAAAATTTCCTGC
>NW_010216708.1:0-358 GCF_000695765.1 Mesitornis unicolor
ACAGAGTCTAGACTGAGGATTCAGGCTGGAGCACCTATGTGCAAAGAGGGCAGTGTTCCCTCTGAGAATGGAAGCAACCAAACCACACGTGGACAGTACATGAGCTGCAGCTTGCCTGTCTTTACCACAGCCCTGCCCAAAGCGTAGTGATGCTCTTCAACAGCCCCCAGCACCACGCTCCCGGCCAGAGGCAAGTATCTGTGTACAACTGAGGTTGAGAACGGGGCTCCGGAGGAGCTCCTGCTCCTCTCAACTCCCACAAAGTTCCTCTTATACAACTTTTTCCAGTTACCAACCTGCCTTTAAGTTTAATGTGGTTCACAAGCTGTTCGGTAATTAACCCAGGGGTGTTACATAC
>NW_010216709.1:0-359 GCF_000695765.1 Mesitornis unicolor
TGATTTCAGGTAAAGCAGTATTTTTTCATAACATGCAAACTAAAATTTGTCAATTTCTTGAAATATTTTTTTTGCAATGCATAGTCAGTGTGCTACTGAAATGCAGAGGTAGCCTTTCTTAGAAGGAAAAAAACCCTCAGAATACAGGAAATCACTGCCACGCTGTTTCACAAAAAATGTTGTACTTGGCCTTTTTCTCTGTTCAGTAAAGGAAAAGTATCATTTCCTTTTTCCTTCCCTCCCCCCCAGTCTTTTAGAACGTGTTCCTGTTGCCTTCCATACCAGCTGTTCACCAAATCAGGATGGTGGCATTCCCCCCAGAATTTCCTTTTTCCCAAATAGACCTGCAAAGATGTTAA
>NW_010216710.1:0-360 GCF_000695765.1 Mesitornis unicolor
ATCAAAGTAAAGCTGCTCCTCAGTCTCCCAGTGTACCCAAAAAGCTAGGTCCTCTGGTGCTGTCATCTGACACCAAGATGCTAAGCAATGAAGAAGCAGAACACCATGTAAGAAACTTGTATTGAAGTTCTTGTTTTCTGGAAAAGAGAAAACTAAACAGGCATAGATCTTCCCAAATTGTTTTTAAGAGTTTGGTGATGAATCACTCTCCAAGACTAAAATTCCTCTTAAACTGCAACAGGAAAGACTTTAGGTTTAATAGAAAAAGGTCCTAGCTAAAAGAATACCTATGTACTTGAAGAAGTTTCCTGCATATTATGGAATCTCTAGTGTAGAGGAGTTTCTTGAACAACAAGGCCA
>NW_010216711.1:0-358 GCF_000695765.1 Mesitornis unicolor
GTGATATTTGATGTCTGCAGACTCTCATGAATACGTGAGCTTTAGAAGTATATGGTAACGCTCCTGTTTGTTTAATTTTTCTGCTATAGATTTACTCTAAAAATAAATATTTTAGGAGGAGCTGTAACATAAGAATGTTTTCCAGTTACTGAAATAAATTTTATTATATGTAAATGCCCATGAATTTGAGTTTTAATACTGTGGTTTCCCACATTTGGAGATGACTTGAATTTCTGGGTTATTTCTTGATTCTTTTGAGGCCTCTCTGTATGGCTGTGTACAGACTGAGGGTGTGAGACCTGTTTCTGATGTAGCACTATTATTCATCTTCAGCTGTGATGAGGTTTATTTACAAGGG
>NW_010216712.1:0-359 GCF_000695765.1 Mesitornis unicolor
GAGTAGAGCATGTTACTGTGGTTATGTTGCTCTGACTATGTAGCCTTACTGGGTATTCTACTATATCATAGTTTTAAGGTCTCTCTCCTACACCCAGAGCAATTCCCCAACCTGAACAAAAAGGAAATTCTCTGCATATATTAAAAAGACACCTATGTGACGCTATGGTCTGGAAGAGGAATTTCAAAATGAGAGGAGAAACAGAATATGCCATGGTACAGCCGTGGTTTTATCTCCAGCCTGAAAAACCTGACAGCTTGTGGAATGTGAGGGCTTAAAAGAGGGGGATGCTCTTGATGCTAAGCTAGATACTTTCCATGCTTTCCTGGTATTAGCATTGCTATAATGAGCCACCACTG
>NW_010216713.1:0-360 GCF_000695765.1 Mesitornis unicolor
TTAAATTATTAATTGAGAGGCGAGCCATATGGAAACTAGGCACATCAGGGTTGCTGATTAAATTTCCTTGAGTCAGCGAACACAAATGACACGCTGATACGTAAGGGAGGAGATGAGAGAGGCAGCACTTGCTGCTTATACCCCAAGGACGCAGACGCAGATGAGTAAAATCCCTGTAAGAAGACACTGAGCAGAAGCGGTGAGAAAACACCAGCGGCTGCAACGCCAGGAACTCAGGAGTGAACCAACAGAGACGACAGGGCTGAAACCCAGACAGAAAGAACGGCGGTTTGGACACGCAGCGCACGGCAAACGAAGGCAGACGGACGAGTGTAGAGAGAGAGAAAAATGTCACAAAGT
>NW_010216714.1:0-359 GCF_000695765.1 Mesitornis unicolor
AGCACTGACATTTTTCCAATTCATATAATCAACCAGACCTCTCTCCAGTCCTCTTCTGTATTGACCTGCACCATCTGATTTATAACCAAACCTCACAAAAGCAAGAACGACCGTGTAATTTACACTCCATGCCATGATTATCCTGACAAACCACAAGAAATAATTGTATTTTGCTAGTTTTGCTGTGGAGGTGTGCTGTGGAGGTCTGTCTTCAGGAGCACCAGAGAAAGTTTTGTGCATTAATGATTTACAGAATTGTCTAGTCCTAAAATGGGAGTTACACAGCATATATCTAGATCTTAAAGAGAAGTTGTGCTTGAATAAATAATTGCCAGAATGAGCTAATTCCGTGCTAACTT
>NW_010216715.1:0-358 GCF_000695765.1 Mesitornis unicolor
CTAACACACTAGCAGAAAACGAGTCCAGCAGTGACTCTTCTTGGTCATGCTCTCCAACCCTGTAGACACTCCAGTAGTTTACTGGACTTGCAGTTTGCTGTTGCTGTTTTCCAGCAGATGTCTGGGGGGTTGGAGTCCCTTCTGAAGTCCCCTATGATGTTCGAGGACTGGCAAGTGTGATGCTTCCTACCATCAAAAGGACTGACCTATGTCCCAGCTTCATATGGACAATTAACCTTCAGGTATCAGGCTAGTGTGGGAAAAGATTATAAGTGGGTCTGCAGCATATGGATTGCCTTCATGAAATTGCACACTTCTTGGTGAGTGTGGCTACCAGTCACGGTGAAATTGAGACTGG
>NW_010216716.1:0-359 GCF_000695765.1 Mesitornis unicolor
TTTTGGGCTACCTAACACACTTTAGAATGGGGTAATCTGTAGAAAATGTCAGCTACTGTCTTGAAGAGCAGTAACTTTCAGACACCTCGACTTGGACACCTCAGGTCACTTGATTCTAGGCCTTGCAGCTATGAAGAGGCATGCATGATCAGATGTAGTTGTCCCTGCCCACATGAATAAATCCAGGTATTTGCAGCATAAGGTGACAGGTGGTAGTTCTGGGGACATTTGTGCAGTGTTTGGCTGAGTTGCTCAAACAAGCAAAAAGCTTGTCACATACCTCTGCATATCTAAGCTCCTGCTGCTGAACATTTACAGGAATACTGACAATACGCTGTACTTTGTTTTTCTGTGTTTCA
>NW_010216717.1:0-360 GCF_000695765.1 Mesitornis unicolor
ACAGCAGTACCAAAGCAGGACGTAGCCCAGCGATGCCACACAGATTCAAATGCAGGGCGGCACCAGAGAAAATGCGATACAAGGGCATACGATGCAGAATGGCTGCAAACGGAAGTGGATGCAAGTATTGAGCACAGCGGGACAAAACCAATACGGAGACAAATGATGCAATACAAATTCACATGCAGAGCGATGGGATACAAAACATGAGGACACTCTGACCATTTTCATGTGCAAGTTGATACAAGCGTAAAGCACACCAGATTAAAACTGATACATAGCCAAATGATGTGATATAAGTTCAAATACAAAGCGATGCAACACAAAATATTACATGGCCATAACAATGCACTACAGTCT
>NW_010216718.1:0-360 GCF_000695765.1 Mesitornis unicolor
GCGTTTTGCAGGGAGTCCCCCTGTGGCAGATCTGTTAACAGGGAAAGCATCTGCAGGGAAGCAGGAGGCGAGGGAGGATGCAGCCTGCACAGCGCCACGCATTTGCTTCTGCCTGTCACACGTTTTGTTTGCTGATGATCTACTGGCATCAGTAGAAACGAGCACACACTGCCCGGTCTTGGAGATGGAGCTCTTGGACGAGGAGCCTGGGAGCACTGAGTCCTTTTGACAATCCTTCACGCTCGCTGTTTTTCACGTGTCCATGCGCTTGGGCACCCACTAAGTAGGTTTCCACCTGTGTCCTTGGGAAGAGAGCTGTCTTTCGCTTCTTTTTACACAGAGAGCAACTGAAAGGCCAAG
>NW_010216719.1:0-358 GCF_000695765.1 Mesitornis unicolor
AAGTCTGCAGATTTGGTTAGAAATCTAACTTTGCGAAAATACAGCACAGGAATTGCTGCTGTTGTGTGTTGTATAACATCAAGGGGGAGTTCAGAATTAAGGGAAAGTAGATGGGGCATACGTGTCACTGTCACAACGTGGAGTAGACTGAGATCTCAAAAAAAATCCAGTGAAACACACTGGAACTGCTAATTATACCTTAAGATTAATAGGTAATGCTGTCATCAGAGCTGAAGACCAGTGAAACGCTTCAGAAAGTTCTTGGGCTAAATGTAAGCAATAAAAATAAAAGAACATGAAATAAATTCTGTCTTTTGATGTGTCGCTACATAGCAGACGCTTGTTGCTCCTTTGGGAG
>NW_010216720.1:0-359 GCF_000695765.1 Mesitornis unicolor
TAGTGGCCAGCCCAGCCCTAAACCACAATAGCATGTGATTAATTTTTTATACTGTAGAAATACAGCTAGGCAGGCATAAGAAGCAGCTGGTAATCTCCCAAATTTGGTGTGAATAATTCCCTTGCACTCTGCAGTGCACCAGGAGATGTACTGCTCTGCTTTCCCAGACCTCTGATCCTGACAGTGTATTGAAAAAGCTCTTTCTATTGTCAAACCATATATTGATAAATAAAAATATCGTATCTTGATAAATCTTGATATAACTTGATTGTGAAGCAGTGCGTTCTGGGAAGCTGAAAAAGAAAATAGATTGTATACATGACCCCATTATTTGAATATATATTATATATATATTTTAA
>NW_010216721.1:0-360 GCF_000695765.1 Mesitornis unicolor
TTCTCATCAACTAGCTAGAAAAAGGAGAAAAAAGGAAAAGAAAAAAAGAAAAAAAAAGAGAGAGAAAAAGGAAAAAAAGAATAAACAGCCTTCCAGAACCAGCAGTTGGGAAATATGTATTTTGACTTTTCTTGGTAAAACAGTTATTCCCAAGGAAAAAAAAAACATTTCAAGAAAAAGAGTTTCCACTGAAAAAACATTCCAATGAAAAATGCTCGGCCATGGCTACAAAGGACAGGACCACTGACCTCAGCCAGGGGAAGGGGAATGCCAAGGCCAGTGGCCTGGGACTGCCACAATCATGGGCAAACTGCTCCCATTCTCCATGGTGCTATTTCTCCTCCAGCCTTCCTGCCTACG
>NW_010216722.1:0-356 GCF_000695765.1 Mesitornis unicolor
GCCTTCGCTGTGCCAAAATGAGGACCATGACATTTTGCTATTTCTTTTCTGCATACATTGAGCTGATTTCTACTCTTCAGAAGAAACACTGACTAGAGCAAAGGGAATTATATTGATATTTTCAGCAGTGTGAAGAGTAATAGCTTTGAGGAATAACATCATTCATCTGCAGCTTTTTATGAAACTAGATTTCTTCCCTAATCAGGCTGATACACTTTTTGATAGCTATTGTGTAACGAGGTAAGTGAAACTTTAAAATCTAACACTGAAACTGTAAACAGTCCTTCTTAAATGTAGTTTGCTAAGTTGCTGAATACTTCATGTGTAGATAAGTAATTTTCAAAGGTGAGTGGTAC
>NW_010216723.1:0-359 GCF_000695765.1 Mesitornis unicolor
TTTTTTTCAGCGTGTTTAAAAAAAAAATGCATTATTATTCTTGTAATAAAAGATGTCTCCTCAGCAATCTGCAGCTTGCCTGCCCATCCGAGTGATAAATTCACACAAGTAACCAGTGTTAAGGGATCTAGGCAGCCTCCATTAATGAATCCATTATTTCCAACTGTACTCATTAGTTAATTCTCGTTTGCAAATTTGGAGGATGACATCTGGAACAATTGCACTGGGATTTCTGCCTTTGCATGCATGGTAAATTCTCCTTTTCTCTCTGTGGGGCGATGTGCAGCACGAGGCAGCATTCAGCATCAAGACTGATCCCTAATAGTCACAACTTAAATAAGCTGAACTGTATTTTTTTT
>NW_010216724.1:0-360 GCF_000695765.1 Mesitornis unicolor
CCAGCCACGTGGCCAAACGGTTTTCTCACACAATTAAACACCATAAAGGTCGCTCCCTGCCCCTGTGTCGCCCCCTCTGTGGGTTGTGTGGGGTTTTTGTGCTGGGATTTCCCAGGTTTGTTGTATTTTCTTTGTACCTGTGCATTTTTAGAGAAAAAAATAAAATGATTTCAAGCTCGACCACATGTTCCTTAAACATTTCTTTTTATTTCGTGTCCTGGACCCTCCCCTGCCCTCGTAACGACCTGGAGCCAGTTCTGCTTCGATGGAAAGCACATGGCTTTTTTCTCCCTTCTTCTCTCTTTTTCCTTGCCCCCCCCTTTTTCCTTCTGGGCCCCTCATTTCCTGCCCCCCCTTTCT
>NW_010216725.1:0-360 GCF_000695765.1 Mesitornis unicolor
GTTATGACTGCTCCAGATGGCACAGGGGATCTGGCAGCGAAACCCTGCTCCTGTTGTGCTGGTCCTGCAGGACCCAGGCACCTCCTTTGCCAAAAGCTGAGACCCCCACAAACTTCAGAGATGAGGTAAGTGAGGTGCAGCATGGTTGGCTCCCCTCTGTCCGCATCTGGTGCCCACTGGATCTGGAGGCTCTTTGCACAGGTAACTGTGACAAAAGGGTTCCTTACAAAAGGGGCCAGGGCTGTTTGCCTCCCCCAACGGGCTCTCAAGTGTTAATTGGATTTGTTTCTCCTACTCACAGCCTGGCAGTGCCCAATCTCAGACATAGGGCAGCAACATGGACCAAGCTACAGCTAGAGG
>NW_010216726.1:0-360 GCF_000695765.1 Mesitornis unicolor
TGGGAGTCCTCCCCCCACCCCAGTCCATACTAGGAATGCCTCAAGCTTACTGGGAGGACCCCCAAGCTTACTGGGAGGCCTCCTAGGTGTACTGGGAGGGCCCCAGTGCATACTGGGGGGTGTCCCACGGTGGAGGAGGGGGTCACCTGGTGGGGGGTGAGGGCCCGGACGTGGCTGAGCAGGGGCTCACGGAGCTCCGGGCACTTCTCGAAGATGGCGGCCAACTGTGGGGGGGGCAGCTGCAGCACCACCTGGAAGGACTGGGGCTTCGTGCGCTGGCAGCACTTGATGAAGCCTTCCCACACCTTGGGGTACTTCCAGACCTGTGGGGGGCAAAAAAGAGGGGGTTCAGGGGCAGCC
>NW_010216727.1:0-360 GCF_000695765.1 Mesitornis unicolor
TCTGGCACTTCAAGTGTCACCATGTCTTTTCATCACAACACTTCAGTCCTGGCCTTCATCTCCATTAGTTGCTATGGGAACTGAGAGAAGGAGATCATATGCAGGTGTCTGTTGTGTGCACTCCTGAACTGAGGCCAGAGGAACCCCATCACAGCCCTTAACACAGTAAGTTTCTGGCTGCAGTAGAATGCACTTGAGTGTCTTTGAGGAGTCTTCTAGACATGGCACATCATGCTGCAGATTGGAATTGGTAGGATGGCTCTCAAGGTTTCTTTACAGTGGAGAAGGACGTGATACAAAACAGGGATACCCTGCCTCACTGTCAGAGGACAGGGCATGAGAGCTCCCTTCTCCCAGGGA
>NW_010216728.1:0-361 GCF_000695765.1 Mesitornis unicolor
GGGACACTGGGGGACATGGGGGCATTGGGATATTGGGGGACATTTGGGTCTTTGGGGACATGGGGGCATTGGGGGACATTGGGGGCATTGGAGGCTTTGGGGACATTGGGGAGCATTGGGGGGACATGGGGACATTTGGGGCATTGGGGACATGGGGACATTGGGGACGTGGGGGTCCATGGTGGGGGTGACACAGGGGGGATGTCCCAAAGGGAGGGATGATACGAGGGGGACGAGTGACCCATGTGTGTCCCCCCCATGTCCCCCCGGTGGTAGCGCCCACCCGGGCATGGCCTCCACAGAGGCCACGCGGGAGCTGGCGCAGCTCTGGCACGCGCTGGGGGCGGAGGAGCGGCGGCGG
>NW_010216729.1:0-357 GCF_000695765.1 Mesitornis unicolor
AAGCCACAAATTGGGCTATAAACTGTCATGAAACTTCCTCACCCTACCCTCCTCCCACCCCGTCCACGATCAGTGCCAGCCTGGGAAGGCACAGAGAGGATTAAATATCCAGGAATGACCCAAAGCTGCAGACAACCAGATAGAAACATGGTGGCTGAGCCAGGATGGGGGAAGGGGAATGACAGTTTTAAATACAAGCTATAAACCTCAGACTGATTGACAGTTCATTGTGCCCACGGTGGTGGGGCTGGAATGGGGAGATCCTGGCTCTGGCAGGGGGGCTGGAAGGTGGATTGAAAGCTCAGGTCTTTCATGAAGGGTCAGGATCGGTCAGGTTTTCTCCTTTGCCAGCTCTTG
>NW_010216730.1:0-361 GCF_000695765.1 Mesitornis unicolor
ACCACTCAGCTCCCTCCCCAAACTTACCCCCTTCCACACCAAGCAGGAAGTAAAGGAACTACAACCCCAGACTGGACTTTAAATAGAGCCAGTCCGTGGGTGAGGGAAGACCTCAGGTGAGGCAGCTCAGGGCTGTTAAGGCCAATTAGTGCCCTCCAGGCTCGACATAGGGAGATACAACTAATCACTGAACCTGGGGTTCTGTCCCTGCTGGGGCTTGTCCTCTGGGGTCTTACAGTGCCGTCTGCCCCTGTGCCATGCATACTCACTGCACTGTGCCCTGGTTAATCCTGCACCCAGCCCCACCGGGCAGTTAAACTCAGATTAGTACACACAGCCTTTCTTCACCCTTCCCCAAAGC
>NW_010216731.1:0-361 GCF_000695765.1 Mesitornis unicolor
GATTCTGTGTGTCACTTGGATGTCCAGGTGATGGGATTCAGAGCTGGTTCCATACGGCTGTGTTTGAGTCTGTGGTCATCCAGCCATGGATACGTTACTCCCTAAATCCATATTTAACTGGTAAAAGCATCTCAAAACTTGACCTCTAAGATAATGCACAGAACTGGGAAGGAGGTGGAACTTTCCAGCGGTGGAGCCGGGTGACTCCATCATTTTCCTATCGGTAATTCAGTTAGGAAAAGCTTTCTTAGTGCTACAAAGGCAAGAGATTTCTACGTAAAGTGAGGCTTCCTGGGGGAATAGGATATGAATTGAGATTCTTAAATCTCCTAAATGAAGGAGGAGACAGAGATGACACTGA
>NW_010216732.1:0-359 GCF_000695765.1 Mesitornis unicolor
CATGAAATGAACATTTAAAGAGATTGGTTTGATAGGCCATTCAATGTTGTGAATTCAAATGAACGTTTTATGTTTTCATTTTCTCAACAGTTCTCAATAGTAACTGTGGATACATAATATTTCGTATTTCTTTTCTAAACAACCTAACTTCAGATAATTATCATCTGAATTGTTCTGAAGTGGACTATGACTAAAAACTAGAACTGAATAAATGACCAGTTCAAATATTTTTTCTGTCATTAATGGCCACCATACATTTTAGCTCTATCTGTCCTTGGTTATTTCCCCTCTCTATAACATCCAAATACTGTGAAATGTGCTCTCCCTGTGGACAGCTTGCTATTCAGCTTTAGATGTGA
>NW_010216733.1:0-361 GCF_000695765.1 Mesitornis unicolor
AAACATAAAATAAAAAAATAAAATATAAAATGAAATAAAAATAAATTAAAATATAAAAGATGAGATGAGATAAGATAAGATAAAAATAAATCCAATAAGATAAAATAAAATAACAGTTAAAACCTAACGTACCAAAACACCAGGGCAGTGCGTTACCAAGGCTGGTTTTTCCTCTCCCTATTTCCCACAGGCAGGGCCACACGCAGGACAGACGAGGAACAAAGGCTTTGCCTCCCACCCACGAGCAGAGGCAACTTGCTCCGTTAACGTTCTCATGCTTAAACAAAACTTCATGCGTCTCTGCCACAATAATAACCTTGCAGTTCAACGTTTGACCCCAAAACGTCATTTATTTATCACT
>NW_010216734.1:0-361 GCF_000695765.1 Mesitornis unicolor
AGGCTGGGGGGGCATGAAGGGGGCGAATCCCCTCTGTGCACTGCGAGGCTGGGGCGGGACCTTGGGGAGGGGGAGTAGAAACGTTTTTGGGGGTGGTTTGTTCCTCGTTCTGCTCCTGTGTCCCCGGGGCTGCAGAGGTACAGGGGTGGACCCCCCAGGGAAGCACCCCTGGGGAGTTGTGACCCTGCAAAATCCACTGTGAGCCACTTTTGTAACCTCGGAAATGGAGCAAAACCTCGCTTCCCCTGAGAGGTGCGGTTGGTAAATCCCCCACCGTGGCCAAGTGGTGAAATTGGGGTGCAGGGAAACACCCCAAGTGCCTGGCTCGGCTGTTCCCCCGCAGCGAGTGCCTGCAGTTGGT
>NW_010216735.1:0-361 GCF_000695765.1 Mesitornis unicolor
AAAAGGAGACAAATAATTGGCTTGCTCTTAATTTAAGTCCTTGTATCAGCTTGTTATGGAAACTTGACAGTGATTAAACTTGGGTGTCCGCCTTCAGATCTAGGAAAAGTTTCCAGGGGTCATGGCAAGTGTGGCTCTATTCTA
This sequence comes from Mesitornis unicolor, assembly GCF_000695765.1. Taxonomy (NCBI): domain Eukaryota; kingdom Metazoa; phylum Chordata; class Aves; order Mesitornithiformes; family Mesitornithidae; genus Mesitornis; species Mesitornis unicolor. The sequence goes on from NW_010216735.1 coordinate 145, forward strand.
AAAGCCAGAAGGGTTATAAAAACACTTAGAAATCATGGTATACTGCACATTTCCTTACTTTTGGCTTGCTGTAAAATTAAATGTGAGAAATACTCTTAGAGGCACCTCTTTCATGCCTGTAACTTAACTAACACTCAGTTAATGTTTCTGTTGAAATGGTGAAAGTGAAATCTAGAAAAAGGTAGGGTAACTTTTTTGGGGGGTTAATTTAAACTTT
>NW_010216736.1:0-360 GCF_000695765.1 Mesitornis unicolor
ACCGAGCGATTCTGTGATTCTGTGAAATGAAACCCCGCATTAACATGAGAGCACTACTTGTACTCACCACAGGTATAAAAAGAGTGGGTCTAGTAATTGTTTAGCTGCTCCTTCTAAAAATGTATTTTAGAGGATCAAATTCCAATAGGATAAAATGACAGAAAGGCAACATCTAACATAAGAACAATTAAACTGCAGAAAAACACTCTACATGAAGCAAAGCTACGAGATGTATGACTAATGTTTATCTATTATTTTGGTGGGGTGTATAAAGAATCAAATGATGAATTAATAACTGAATGATAACTTCCATATAAAAAAGGTAAAGGAAACTGGAAAACACTAAACCTTTTTTATATT
>NW_010216737.1:0-361 GCF_000695765.1 Mesitornis unicolor
CTAGGTGATCCTACTCTGGCAGAGGGTTGGATTAGATGAAGTTTCAAGGTCCCTTCAAACAACTAACAATCTGTGATTCTCTAAGGCTGGACTGCCACTTTCAAGGACGGGGCACGTTTCCAAAGCCCTTGACTTTACCCTCCTCATTCTCTTCATTCCTGAATTTGCTCTGCCAGACCAGTGGTGCCAGGAGAGAGGTGGACGCCAAGGGGCAGGGAGGAATGAATGCAGCAGGCTCTGTTGCTCGCTGGCATGAAAGGAGGGCTAGGCCAGGGACGCATGGATCTTCCCATTCCCACCCTCCACTCTAAGGCCAAGCAGGCTCCCCCGCACCAGGCAGCACTCACCTATCTTCTCTTCA
>NW_010216738.1:0-360 GCF_000695765.1 Mesitornis unicolor
TTCTTTAGATCCCAGGAACACCAAGTTTCACTAGTCCAATAACCTAGACAGTTGCCACCTCATGCACCAAGAGATATCTTTATTTCCTATACTTTGAGTTCCTAGTTGCATTGCACAAATGTCATCCTACAAGTTATACTTCTTGAATCACCCTTACAGTCTGCTCCTTCTAGCATGAATTTAAGCTGCTTAGATAAGCCCATATTCCAAATGCCTGGAGCTATTGTCCTTTGAACATATCTAACTGTCAACAGAAGTTTTCCATGGCTTCCATTAAGGCTGCAGCACTGATCCCCAAGACTTTCAGCTTCCAATTTCACTAGGGTGATATCACTGCACTTCTCATTCTGCTTAACCTCC
>NW_010216739.1:0-360 GCF_000695765.1 Mesitornis unicolor
GTCATTCTAAATTACACAATTCTTTATAATCATATCCATTTTCATTCCTAAAACCTCCAACACCTCGTGCTGACGGTTGCAGCGAGCGTCAGGACCCCATTGGGGTGCCCGGTGCGTAAAGCGTCCCTTTGAAACCTGATTTTTAAACGTGGGTGCGCACGATCTACGCTGGCCCAGCTTCCCCCGTAGCAGCACAGGGCTGTGTTTGTGGGTGCATGGTGTGCACCACCTCCACAGGGGGAGGGAGTTTTCAGCGCTCCTGTGCGTGATGTCCACCTCTCTCTTCATCCACAATAAGTGCAGGAAGGGGGCAAAAAAGATGAGACTGAAAAGGAGACAGAGGCAAGCAGCAGAGAAAAA
>NW_010216740.1:0-361 GCF_000695765.1 Mesitornis unicolor
GTAACCCTCCAGTAAGAGGCCACTGGAGACAGTGCAGGCTCTGGGGCATTTCTCTCCAACAGTGTTGACAGGACACAGACATCCTCGCACAATCCTATCACAAGTTGCATGAGCATTGGTGTTTTTTATCTGAAGTACTGTGGCCAGGAAATAGGAGCCATAGCAGAGGACATCCTGTGCACAGAGGAAGAAGAACAAGGGACATAAACAAGGCGGCATCAGAGCATGGTGAAGCACATGGTGTTTGAAGGAGATGCTGAAGGAGCTGTATTTGTTCTGCCCAGAGAAGAGAAAGTGAGAGGGCTTCTGCTGTGTGAAGGTGGCTTTCTGGCTTGCCATGGCCTGCCCTCAGCCAGAAAGA
>NW_010216741.1:0-361 GCF_000695765.1 Mesitornis unicolor
CGCAGGGGTGCTGACTGTCTTGGCCCTGGTCGGGTGGGTCTGGCATTTTAGACCTAGGGGAGCTGCTTGTAACTTCTTACAGGCCTGCATCCATAGACCTCCGCCACTGCAAAAAAACCTGAAAACCACCACTCACAGAAAACTCGATACACTGGAAAAATAAATTTAAAAAAACCATTAACTTAGCAGATCTTTGTATCCTTTACTGCTCAGAGATCAAAAATGCTGGGGAAGTGAGGAGGGTTACGGGTTAGCGACATGCAGGATCCAAGCAGAGCTGCTGTTTCTGAGCACTTCTTGTGTCTCCATGAGTGCAGTTGTCAGGGAGTTGAGTTGAGTGTCAAGTAAAAGCTGGGTAGTT
>NW_010216742.1:0-360 GCF_000695765.1 Mesitornis unicolor
GAGCTCAAGTGTTTAGAGTCAGTCTTTCTCGTAATCTTTTTCACCACTCCCCAGCACACAAATGTGTGCACACAGAAACATATTCCCACAAACACACTCTCTGCACCAGTGCAAGACCTCCAAGGTGTTGGGTCATGCAAGACAAGAGTCCTGGAAACCTTCCACATTTCACCCAGATCCTCTTCCTATGCCAGTGTTACATGAGACAGGGTTTGGCTGTTACCAAACTGGCACTGCCCCGCTGTGAGCTGAACATTGTCCCTTGGGAGGAGGTCACCCAGTGGCTGGGGAGCTGACCTCTAGCCTTCTGCACCCAGAAGAGCTGTGAATTTACCGTCTGTGTCTCTTCCTTGCAGCTCC
>NW_010216743.1:0-357 GCF_000695765.1 Mesitornis unicolor
TTTATAGTAAAAAGAACTGAGATAAAATTTTGAAATATGTAAAAATTTTAGGAACTTAATTCCCATTTTTTAAGTGACATGGATTCTTAGACTAGCTCTGCACTGTATCGTAGGATAGGCATGTGTCTGAGCACAAGTCCTAGCTTGTATTACATCCAAACTACCTGGCTTTACACTCATATTCAGGAATAAGATTTAGTAGAGCATCAGAGAAAAGAGGCAGAGATGCTTAAGCCCAGAGTGGATAGGCCAGGCATGACTTGCCTTACTTTCAAAACCAGGACCTGAGCTCCATAGACACATAAGCATTGTATTCTTGCTCCGATTTTTTGCTTGAAGTCAGAACACTGAGAAAAG
>NW_010216744.1:0-361 GCF_000695765.1 Mesitornis unicolor
TTGGACTGGATGATCTTTCAAGGTCCCTTGCTACTCCTAACATTCTGTGATTCTGCGACATTATTTTTACCTGCAAGAGCAAAATCTAAGCCACAAGAATGTGTATTAATGATATTTTTTCAGCTAAAATTCATTACTCAAGTGAATTTGATTTGATGTTAGTTGAACAGTCAACTTACACCTGCAGTCTTGGTGTTCCATGAAGGATTTGGGTTTCCTTTAGGAGTGTTGTATAACCTCTACAGCTGATGAGAGCAAGCTCATGGTTTTGAACACCATGAGAAGGAGACTGTTTGTTCATTTAGTTTGTGTTTGAAACTTAGGTGTATATCTCCGTCTAGGATTCAAAAGCATTCACTGA
>NW_010216745.1:0-361 GCF_000695765.1 Mesitornis unicolor
GCCGGAGTGGGCACGAGGCAGCGCACAGGGGCCCGTGTGGTGCGGATTCTTGCCCCCGAAACTCTCATTTCCTGCGACATCGGGTATGTCCGCACACGGCCCGCTGTTGCCAACAGTAAACTCCGGGGAGGAGGGCGAGGAGCTGGCTTTGGCCACCTTAGAGTCCTTCTCCATCAGTCAGCCTCTGCCATGTTGGACTCCAGTGCTGTGCTCTCTCCTCTCCGTTCCCACATGCTGCAATGCTGGTCACCTGCCAGGGTCCTCATGGACCAGTCTCTCAGCAGCAGGACAACGAGTGCTGGGTCTCATGCCTGTGGAACAGCACCGTGAACCTGTTACACTTGAATTAAATAAATCAAAT
>NW_010216746.1:0-361 GCF_000695765.1 Mesitornis unicolor
TGCAGCCCAGAAAGCCAACTGCATCCTGGGCGGCATCAAATGAAGTGAGGCTAGCCTGTGGACAGAGGTTATTTGCCCCCTCTACTCTACTCTTGTGAGACTCCACCTGGAATGCTGTGACCAGCTCTGAGTCCCCCAACATATTGAAGACATGGACCTGTTGGAGTGAGCCCAAAGGAAGGTCACAGAGATGATCAGGGAGCTGGAGCACTTCCTCTATGGGGACAGTCTGAGAGTTGGAGCTATTCAGCCTGAAGAAGAGAAGGCTATGGGGAGAGGTTATAGCAACCTTCCAGTTCCTGAATGGAACCTACAGGAAGAGAGGGAGAAACTCTTTGTCAGGGAGTGTAGTGATAGGATG
>NW_010216747.1:0-358 GCF_000695765.1 Mesitornis unicolor
AACCGAGCGATTCTGTGATTCTGTGATTGTGATTCAGTGTCAGGTAGAAGCCAAGGACTTGAGTAATGAATTCTCAGAAATGTCAAACATGTTCAAGAATAGCTACTTTCTATTGTTGAGAGGAAACGTGCAAGTTGAAATTACTTTGTACAGATGCCAAACTCTGATCTTTCATGCATATATGGAATAAGCAGTCACTAGCAACAGAATTATGTGATCAAAATTGCTAGTATGTTTATTGTAAGCTAAATGTATTTTATTAGTTCAAATATTTTTAAGGATCCCTGCATAAAAGTAACAATGTTTCTTTAACATTGTTTCTTCTTTTTCTTTAACATCTTTATCAATGATCTGGATG
>NW_010216748.1:0-360 GCF_000695765.1 Mesitornis unicolor
CCAGCCTGTCCAGATCTCGCTGGATGGCACATTACTTTATAATATAACATGGATTGAAAAGTCCTGATATTAAAAAAGATAAAAATCAATATGTTTACTCAAAATAATTAAAACTGTGCAGTAGAATAATAATTATAACCTTGGAAAGTCATCAGGAAAGTTTACATTCTCTGAAAATTATCACCCCCCTGCTTTTCCCATGACAGAGGGAGCACAGCTTTTTAGGCAGGGGGATACCTATCTCCTCCTCTTAGGCCTTTGGCCAAATAGATGGTTGTGAGTCTGAAATACCCACATGCAGACATCACACACTGCATGAGGGTACTGAAATATTTTCTGTATATTAGATTTGAATATAAT
>NW_010216749.1:0-361 GCF_000695765.1 Mesitornis unicolor
CATCCCCATCCTCTCCTGTGCATCCCCATCCCCATCTCTGCATCCCCATCCCTGTTCCTGTGTCCCCATCCCCACAAGAGGAAGCGGTGCCTCCCAAAAGCGGCCACAAAAGCACCTCCATGCACTCTGTGCAGGGACACGGGACACTTTGGTCCCCTCCCCATCACAGGACCGAGCACCACAGTGACATCTGTCTCCATCTCCATTAACTCAAATGAACGTTTTCCTCATGTGAGGACCCCGGTGTGGGTTTGGGGTGACCCGGCAGCCCAGTGCTGTACCCCCACGATGCTCCCACTCAGCCCCGGGATCATCGCCTCTGCCCCAGCACCCCGAGGCTTTTCCCCCCCCCGATCCCCAC
>NW_010216750.1:0-361 GCF_000695765.1 Mesitornis unicolor
CCGAGAAGAGTCTGATCCCATCCTCCTGACAGCTGCCCTTCACCTTTAGGTGAAGATGGTGGGAAAATAAATAGCAGCAGATGGCTTGGATGAGGGTGTTCATTTTCATTTCTTGAATGAAGGACCCTGTGGCTGAACAAGGTCTGTTCCTGGAAATATTTCCGTGTCTAGTACAATAAAAGGAAAAAGTATCTGTCTGCATTATTCTGGTCCCCATATTAACCTTCTAAAAGGAGTTTTTCAAAATACCACACTTCTTAATGAGAATAAGATGTAGCAGCATAAAAAGGCGTCTTCTGTGACAGAGGGAGAATGTCATGCAAAATAATTTACCAATGTCAATAGCTGCATTGGAAGGTTT
>NW_010216751.1:0-361 GCF_000695765.1 Mesitornis unicolor
ACCTCCATCCACACCATGCTAGGCACCTGTTGGGGTGGACGTATCCTCGCAGGGTGGGGAGATATGACACGAGACCTGCAGGAATTTTGCACTCGGCTATCGATGTGGTCACAGTCCAACCGCTGTGCAAAGGGGTCTCTGACTTGGATGCCCTGACCCAATCCCATCACCCCAGGGGATTCAGCCCAGTCAGGATTTGAAGTGGGGAATGGAGATTGCTGGTGGAACATGAATGGCAAGAATTAATCTTTTTCCATCTTTTTCATATGATGTCACACAGTTGGGCTAAATGCAAGTTCTACTTAGATTTTGCTCTGTGCCAACATGAGGTGTACACTTCCTCCTCCTGACCACTCATCTC
>NW_010216752.1:0-361 GCF_000695765.1 Mesitornis unicolor
ATGCTGTCAAGATTGATATATGTTCTGGTATATATCCAAATTAATTTCAACGAGTGCAAGAATGCACATAATTAGTGTTTGACACTAAGAATTGTTAGAAGAGGAAAAACTAGCCCTGTTATTAGCTCTCTGAAATGATTTAAATGGCTAGTGAAAACAGTAGGCATTTTGTTAACTCAAAAGTATGGTATTGGAGCCAACGTTTTTCATGCCATCTGGTTTCCACAGCATATTGGTGCATAAGCACGCGAGTAAGCGTGTACGGGCTGTATTTGACATGGTGCCAAGCTCGCCTTTAGTAAAGCTGTTGGAGAACTTGTTTCCCCCTGGGACAGTCACTATGATTATGCCAAGGCCAGCC
>NW_010216753.1:0-361 GCF_000695765.1 Mesitornis unicolor
AGCCATCAGTCCCTTGCAAACAGCTCCAAACAATCATCTCGCAGAACAGTTTGCCATGCAGCACAGCGCCTCACCATCTCTGTAATACAAACCATATTCCCAGTGACAGCTCTCAAAGTCTGCTCTCTTATACTAACCATGACAGACCCCTTTCATGCCCACAGACAGCAATGGATTGCAACTAGTTAAGTTATTTTTTAGTGCTTGTATGCTTACTCATCTAAGAGTGGAAGAGGCATGCAGCATGATGGTATGCCTGCAGAAGAAACCATACATTCTAGCAGGCCTCCTTGCCCATATTAAAAAAAAAAAAAAGAAGTAAAAATACAAGTAACTATGCTGTAGCTCTTTGATCCATAGG
>NW_010216754.1:0-361 GCF_000695765.1 Mesitornis unicolor
TGTTCATAGTATTTGACCTCATTCTTGTATCTTATGCCTCAGTCTTATACTTACTAATATTTTTTAATCGTATATTTACTTCTGATAATATGTGTAATATTTATGAAGCTACTGTACAAAATAAGGTTGATACAGCAAAAGAAAAAGCAAGTTTCTGTATTCTTCATGAGTCCTTTTATCTTGCATCATAATTAGTTAGCTGCTGCAATAGGCATGTAACGGTTGACAACTACGAAATCATTAATTGGTAGCTCATTATCAATAGAAATCCAGTACAAATCTGACCATTCTTCGAGACAGACTTCAACACAAGTGTCCTCTCATATTGAAGTCTACAACAGTGGCTGGGTTCTTTTTTTTT
>NW_010216755.1:0-362 GCF_000695765.1 Mesitornis unicolor
CCATCCCCTCCCTGCTCACAGCTCTTTTGAGCTCTGGTGGTGATGCTGAGCTCAGGGGAGGGTTGCAGTGCTCCTGTATTTCTGGGTGGGAGACATGCCCCTGGGTGGGAGATGTGCTGCTGCTGGGGCAGGCAGCAGCTCCTTGATCCAGAAGGACCTGAGGAACCTCTTGCCACTGGCTGGTGCCTTCAGGGAGCTGCTCCCTGTAACTCCAGGAGTCAGGGAGGGAAATCCTATGAGATATGGGAGGAAATGCAGAAGCAAGGTACACTGAGAGTAGGGGAAGTTTCTCTCTGTTGAGGAGTCCTGCTCCCCATTGGTCCTGGGGCAAGGGTGCAGCTGGGGGCTGTGGGCACTGTCCC
>NW_010216756.1:0-362 GCF_000695765.1 Mesitornis unicolor
GGGTGCGAGAACACAGCGTTTCCTCTCCACCCAGGCTCAATGACTGTTATTTTAATTTCTCTTTTCCTGAAACATCCTATGGATATTGCTGGCTAATAAAAAAGCAAAATACTGTGTTATTAATACAATGAAGCTTTTCATGGAGGAATATTTGTTTTCCTTGATTATCCTTGGTTATCCTTGGTTTCTTGAGAAGTTCTCAGAGCAAATTTTTAGTGCAGTAAAAAAAAGGGATGGTTTTCTTTAAACAGCTTTGCAAGGGAGAACAACTTCCAAGCGTGTGAGCAGGGGCAGCATCAGAGCGTGGTGAGTGCTACCTTCTGCCTCCCATAGCTTGTAGTGAGAAATTAATTTTAACGATG
>NW_010216757.1:0-362 GCF_000695765.1 Mesitornis unicolor
GCTGGAGAAGAGGAAGCCCATCCAGTGCTCTGCATGCTGTGTTTCTGGCTGAGGTGGTTCTTCACCCCACGGGACAAGGGAGTTAACATTTGGAGGGTTTTGCTGAACAACCAGCCAAAAGAACTCAGCTCAGACAAACAAAGTCTGGGCTATGTGGACCTGTGTAGCTAAGAAGTCCATAAATCTTGAATGGGATTTTGAGTCTTTGCTGAGGATGACCTGTTTTCTGCCCACGAAAGTCCTGACTCTTTAGAGTCAGTTTTCTGCCATAAAGAAATGAACTCGGGGCACAGGGGAAGAGACATCCTGTACAGCCATGGTTTATTTTTAAAGCTGAAAGACTAACATAGTGTAAAAAAAAA
>NW_010216758.1:0-362 GCF_000695765.1 Mesitornis unicolor
TTGTATTGTATTGTATTTTTAATTTAATTTTGTTTTGTTTTGTTTTGTTTTAATTTATTTTATTTCAAATGAGCTTCACGAAAGACCCTTGGCTGAAATCGGCGGGGGGGAGCAGGAAGCACACTGGGGTTTTGGGGAAGCTGCCCATGGAGACGCCGCCTCCCCCTGCACAGCCACAGCCCAAACCCCCCTAAATTCCCCAAGCTGGCTTCAGAGGCAGAGTTTCCTAAAAGAAAGGAAGGCTTCAGGCTGCTTTGGTCCTCCTGTCGATCCGGAGGCTGTTTTATAGTCAGAAAGCATCGTCAAAAGGGAAGGGCCAGAGCCGGGTCGGCTGGTCCTGTGTGAGGGAACTGTGACCATGG
>NW_010216759.1:0-361 GCF_000695765.1 Mesitornis unicolor
CAGCTCCCTCAGCCGCTCCTCAGAAGGGAGTATGAGTTCATCTCTGAGGCATCTGTGATTTCCAGAATGATAAGGTGGGGAACATGGTTGTCTCTGTAATGCTTTGGAAACCTCAGTGTACAAGAAGCAAACAAAAAGCCAACCAATGTATATTGTGAGAGACAGTCCTGCAGGATAACCAAGTTATTTGGCATCTGATGGAAATTAAATGCAGGGATATTTGAAATGGTGATGTTTTCTCGTGCCACAGTTCAGATACCTGCGTGTCCCCACTTTCCTCCATCCTTACCCAACGTCCACCCATGGCTCCAGCCACCGGCCCACGCTGTGGATCTGCTCTGGGATGCAGAGCTCCTGACTG
>NW_010216760.1:0-362 GCF_000695765.1 Mesitornis unicolor
CCAGTCCCAGTAGAAACCACAAGCCCTGCAGTGAAGCACTGGGAGCTTTCTCCACTCAAGTTCTTCCACAGGCTCTCACCATTTTTTGCTAGGCTTTCGACTAGTTCTAAACCTGGGATCGCTGCTGCCTGAAGAGTGCCTGGACTTCCCAGCAATGGAGCTACCTTTTGCCCTGAGTTTCATCTGACCACCTTTTTTTCTTGTGTGCACAGATTCAATGCCTTTCTCTCATCATCAATCATATGCTCAGTCGCAGCACTTACACGCTCAAAACCTTGCATGCCTTCATGTTATGGTAGGCAAAAATGACATGCCAAATTTTCTGAACACAGCTTAAATCCTATTCAGTTGGCCCTACTGCA
>NW_010216761.1:0-362 GCF_000695765.1 Mesitornis unicolor
TGTCGGGTCTTTCTCAGGTCTTTTTCAGGGTGGGTGAACCTGCCACACAGGGACACCTGTCAGCTCAGAGCTTGGGCTGTGCTGAGCCAGCCTGAGATCTGTACACAGTCTCCTCAGAAGCAAGAGTGGTGTGGAGTATGGCACTGGAACATGCTGGTGATCTAGAAGAGCATTTGCAGGATCCATATGCTGGATGACTCATTGCCGTGATCTTTGGATTGTCACAGCAAAAGACGGGTGATGGTGCAAACTTGCAAACAGACTGTAAGTAGTGAACTTTGCATTTCTCACCAGCTCCATGACAGTGTTTCCTGTCTTGCATAAGCTGCATTGTGGTGTAGTTCTCATGTGGGGCCAGGACA
>NW_010216762.1:0-362 GCF_000695765.1 Mesitornis unicolor
TCACAGCATCCTTCTGGACCAGTTGTCCAACATATGGGATAAGCGAGTTCACAGGATGCTGGGTGAAGAATTGGCTCAAAGGGTTGTAGTGAATGGGACAACATCTGGCTGGTGATTGGTCACCAGGAGTGCTCCTTGGGGATCAGTCCTAGGGACAGTTCTGTCAATATTTTTATCGATGATCTGGATGCAGGAGTTGAACGCACCACGAGCAAGTTTGCTGACGATACCAAACTGGGAGGTGGTGTCAACTGTGCTGTGGAACAAGACGTCTTGCAAAGGGATTGTGCTGGTTTTGGCTGGGATATAGTTATTTTTTCTTCACAGTAGGTTTGGATTTGTGCTGGAAACAGTGTGGATAA
>NW_010216763.1:0-362 GCF_000695765.1 Mesitornis unicolor
TTCCAGCCTCCACCCTGCTGCTTTGCTTTCACAGGCTGGTCCTTAAAAGCTGCTCTGACCTCAGAACAGTTCAGTCCTCCCCTTTCGCTCCCTGCCAAGAACAGCAACTGAAGCGCTCTGGGAGGCAAGCCCACGCAAGGTCAGCCCTACCTGGCATCTCTATCAGCCACTACTACAGCCTATCCCACCTCAATCATCACTTCAATGGAGTTTCCAGCTCCTGCTGGAGCACACGGAGCATAAAATGGCAGCTTCTGAGCAGTCAGAGCGAGTCTTGAAGCCCTTGATAGGCACAGACTCACGTGGGAACACATCAGGAGGATGAGCAGAGCTTCCATTGCGGCACAGATGATTTCTCACCT
>NW_010216764.1:0-362 GCF_000695765.1 Mesitornis unicolor
CCTCCATTTTTCAGAACTGAAGCCTACATTTTTGCAGGTAAGTGCTGATGCAAGTAAGCTGTAAGAAATACAGAAGCCTAGACTACCATATCTAATATCTGACCCACATCTAGTTCTTCCGGACAAACACAGGTAAACTCAGAACAGATTTATTTAAACTCATACACACAGAAAACCCAAAAATTGCAATAATAAAAATATATTAGGTACCACCTTTCAACCTCTTCCCGCAGAAAAATTAAACAGAGCCAAAATACTAGGGTTTTTTTCTCCTTAAGTGAAAAAACCCTCAAACACTAAAGCCCCTACTATATTTTTAACTCAATTTGCAAATGCCTCTCATTTGAATGTTATTTTTTTTT
>NW_010216765.1:0-362 GCF_000695765.1 Mesitornis unicolor
TGTGTCCCACCACTGCTCCCAGTGCCCCTTTAATTACTCCCACATGGTAATTAAATCACTGGAATTTCTGCATTTGGGTAGGGGATTGCTGTGTGTGTCATCGGTGTCATGCTCAGCTCAAGAAGGTACCATGCTCTAATTCACTCTCAGATGGGACCCAGATGAGGATGCCCACCAAAGGGACACCCGGCAGATGGGGGACAGCATCTCACCTGCGCCCGGACCAGCGACTCGAAGCTGGGTTTGAAGTAATCGATGCGGCTGCTGTAAAACTTGGGCATTTCCTCCAGGAGCTGCTTGTTTTTGGCTTCAAAGTCCTCTTTCACCGGCCTCAGCTCTTCACGGGCCTGGGAAAAGAGAGA
>NW_010216766.1:0-362 GCF_000695765.1 Mesitornis unicolor
ACTTTTAATGTGCTCAAAACTGTTCAGCCCAAGATCAGTTTGCGATGCAGTGTTTGTTTTCTTTAACTCCATAAAATACACAACATCGAAAACCAAATGTGAAACCACACGACTCAGTTGCAGGCAGCTGAGCCAGCATCCCTGACAGCTTGGGTACGAGAAGGAGCAATCCCAACAGGAGAGAATTTGTGGTGGAAAATAAAGGTTTTTCATAAACAAAAGGCAACTGAAGTGAAATCTTTTTCATAAAACTCAGCTTCACAAGAGTCATAACTTCCACGGCATTCAAATGTTATCATGAGTACAAGTTTTAACATGTACTTTGTGGTTATTCCTTGTCCATGAGTGTTCACTATCCTACT
>NW_010216767.1:0-362 GCF_000695765.1 Mesitornis unicolor
AGTTAAGAGGAAAATTGACACTACGGTAGCTTTTCAGCAAACTCTCAGGTCTTTAGTAGTTGAAGATTCTGTTTAGTGCAGTGTTCTTGATCCTCATGCCTGTCACTATACCAAACACGTCAGCATACGTTAGAATGACTTGACGTAGTTTTCAAAGTGCTGCTTGTTAATGCTGATACGAGTTTCAAGTTTAAAATGGTAAAACAAAAAGGTAAAAAGCTTACTTTAGATCCACGTCATAAGTTCTCACATGGAAAAATTTCATTGGTACAGTGGCAGCAACTGTTTGGATCAGAAAATTGTTGGATCGAATGATTTTGCAAGTAACTTGCTGCATGACCTATACAAAAATAAAGCTCACG
>NW_010216768.1:0-362 GCF_000695765.1 Mesitornis unicolor
CATTCCTGGGTTTGCTGCCATTACAACTGGACAGTCGTGCTACTGATGTCTCTTTATTCCTACGCCATTCCTGTGGAATTGATGGCAGAAGACTTCCCCGCAGGACAGTATTCCAGCCAAGAAGAAGAAGAAGATGGTGGTGGTGTGCTGGGGGTAAAACAATGGGAAACACTGCGGGAGGGGAGGCCAGATGGGGACAGTGCAATGGCTGGCAGCAGTGGGCAGCACGCGGGCAGAAGCTGACCCTAGCACATGCATGGATCTGTCCCCCACTTCTCGTGTTGCCCACTGTTTTGCCAACCAACGGGGGTCAACAGAAAGAACACTGGCGCCAACAAAAAGAGTAAGCTTATTTTACTGTA
>NW_010216769.1:0-362 GCF_000695765.1 Mesitornis unicolor
AGCAGGGGTGATTCAGAAACTAGAATCAATCCTGGCACAAATACCCAAGCTTATTGTCATGGTTTTGGTTATTTGTTTTGAACAGCAGGCCATAAGGATATAGTCAATATTGTTATACTGTGTGACTACGTTGGATTTTTTTTTACACAAGCAAATGCTCCACCCTTAAACTAGAAATAAATCCCTCATAGGTTTGGCTATAAACAAAATGATGATAAGATGTTATATTTTTCATCACAGCACCGCTCTCTGATTTGAACTGATGAACTTAGGCTTGAAATTGTCTCTGCCAGGAAGGGAATTATTATATTTGGGTGGAGGAAAATATCTTTACGACCTTTGAGAAACTCTTGTCTTTACCA
>NW_010216770.1:0-362 GCF_000695765.1 Mesitornis unicolor
CCATCCATTAAAAAAAAAAAAAAGAGGCTTGGATTGCTTTTTAGGGGCATGCTGATGTGTGTACGTGGGAGCTGGCAAGCAGCCACATAAAGATGAATACTGCTTTTTGAACCCCTATAGTCTATGGCAGAGCATAATGCGTATGTTAATATGCTCTTTTGTAATGTTGAAGGGTTTGACTATTTTTTGCTGGCATGATACCCAAGTACAGGCCAATTGTATTAAATAACACAGAAAGCTGCCAGTGAGAAATGTAGTCCAGGATATTATCAGGAGAAACATGCAATCTTCATTGATTTTTTGACACTATCATTAATAACAAAGCCAGGGTTTCCTATAAGTCCCTGATGTTTTTAGTCAGC
>NW_010216771.1:0-362 GCF_000695765.1 Mesitornis unicolor
GGGACTAGGATTGAAAGCTGTTGTGGGGCCCGACCTTCCCTCAGAAGCGCTTCTGTTACCCCAGAAAGCCTTAGTCTCTGCTCTTCTTTGTTTCTCTAAGAAGCGAATGTTGTCTCCGCATTTTCTTTGCTGCTGGCTGTAACCGGGCTCCGAGATAATAGAAGTCTGACCCCTGCACCAACATCAGCGTACTGAGTTTGAAAGCTGCTCTGGTTTCTCACTTTCCCTTGGAAGCGCTTCAATTTCAGTTTTCAATTTCTTCTGCACTTTCTGAGCCTTTTGTCTATTACGGTATTTTAATGTTTCTTTTTCATCATATCTTAGCACTTTGATGCTTTTTGGCATTTCTGCTGATTATCTAC
>NW_010216772.1:0-362 GCF_000695765.1 Mesitornis unicolor
TAGAAACAAATGTATCTAATTCTCTACAGCTTTCTTCCTGGACCTAGCATCTCTATGTAAAATGAATGTAAAATTCTGCTCTTCTCAATTGCTGGAATTTCTTATCTGTATGCACCAGAGGAGTGATTGCACAGAACAAGATAATGTCCAGTTAGTTGAAAGGTTCAGGAACTGCAGCTGGCAAATCAGAATCAGACTGAGCCATTGTACTAAGCCAGTTTTGTGCCAGAGTCACTAGAGATTTCGGGATTTACATCAGATCTTAAAATCTACATGTTCCTTGTGTCTTTCATCAGAAATATTTCCGTAGAACACTCTAAGGTAATTGCATGAATGGGATTACTACCCGAGTATATATTGTA
>NW_010216773.1:0-362 GCF_000695765.1 Mesitornis unicolor
ATTTCTATGATTAATTTCTGACAAAACCTATTGGAGAACTTGATCCTAAAGAACCAGGCTTTGCAGAAAAATGCATATAAATAACACAGCTTATAAATACAAACAGCACAAGTTACCCAACTTATTCCAATTCCTGATACCTTCCCAAATGCCAACAAGAAGTTAAATAGGAACCCAAGTATGACATTGCTGTGGTATTGCAGGAAATTCAGAAAGTGGAAAGCACTGAATAAACCAGTCTGATTTTATCTCCCAGGGATGAAAGAAGAGGATAAAAACCCACAAAACTAAACCATACAAGCAAAAAAATCCATTCATATGCTTCAAAATACTCTGAACATTAGTACCATGGTGTGCTCCTT
>NW_010216774.1:0-362 GCF_000695765.1 Mesitornis unicolor
ACAAAGCCTTTTTGTTAAAATGCTGTGAATGACAGTGTTTTACAATAACATCAAGCTTTTTGTTGGTTTAGCTGATATTCATGATGATTCCCCTCTTGACAAGCAAGCTTGCTGTGCCATAACCTCCAGTGATGCTGGTCAGAAATGCTCAATTCCCAAGACCATGGGAATCGAGGAACTGTAAAACTTAAACTGATTGAAGGCATCTCTGGCCTGGGAGCTCGTGCTCAGCAGATATCAACAAATACCAAAGGGAAGTTCAGATTTTTCCAAGGTGGTCACCCATGTCTGCTTCCAAGAGGGTTTAATTTAATTTTATTCCCAATAGCAACACAGGCTGTCCAGGGAAGTGGTGGAGTCAT
>NW_010216775.1:0-363 GCF_000695765.1 Mesitornis unicolor
GGCAGTTCTCAGTCAGGAACTCCACAAGCACCTTCACCTACACAAGTCAAAGCATTGCTGTCCAGCCGTCTGCTGGGAACAAGACTGAGCAGCCTCTCCCACTCCTCACCCTTGCCTCTGCACAGACTGCTGTGGCTGTGGGGTTGCTTTTTTTCCAGGCAGCCACCTCACCCACCAGCATTTGCTCAAGGCAGGAAGGAGCCAGGAACCTTTCAGCAGCCCAGCCCTGATGTGCTGGGAAAGCTGCAGCTGGCTGCTCAACACAGTGTGCCTTCTTAGTCACCACCAGCATGGCTTCCAGTGGCAGCAGCTCCTCGTTGGGTGGGCTCAGCAGGCTTGGCCCAATGCAGATGGCCAGGTTGC
>NW_010216776.1:0-363 GCF_000695765.1 Mesitornis unicolor
CTGGTCTCAATAATAATTAATATGCAGGCTCGCCGGTCGTGTCACACACCATTTCAGCCCCGAATTGCATCTGTCAGCCCAAATCCTGAGCGCATGCGAGGCACCCAGCGCCCAATCTAGTTAGACAGCTAACCGAATTAAAACAAAAATCTACAGATGCATGATAAATGCACAGGATGCTATGTCACACATGAATGACTTCTGTGCAGGCCAAATGACAGATGTATTTCCTCGACTCCAGGCCAGACTCCAGCACAAACCACTCTTCATTTATCAATAATTGGGCCTTAATTTCATTTGGCAGTGCTAGAGCAGCATGCTCAGCTTCCTCTCCAATAGACTAACACTAATTAGACTTTTTTT
>NW_010216777.1:0-363 GCF_000695765.1 Mesitornis unicolor
AGTCTTAGTTTCAGACTTGGTCAATGGTTTATGCCTAAAGGATTATATATGTTCAATCAGTCCTGTATCTCTCTTAGCTAAGATCACAGAGTTTCAGTGCGCTTGTTCCCAATTCATTTAGCGAGGGTGTGTTGCGGCACAGATTCCCTCAACCTCAAGGAGTAAACTTGAGAGGCGTCCCTTTCAAGGGGATATCCCAACGTGCAGCACACTGTCATTTCAGTCACCGAGGTGAAGGGCTCCTGAGCAGACGATCGCGGCGGGGGACCATTCCTGAGCGGGAAAACCGACAAATCCATGGAAAAACCGCGAAGACAAAAAAGCACAGAGAGAGGGTGCCTCAGCGCCCCTCCTCCGCCCAGA
>NW_010216778.1:0-363 GCF_000695765.1 Mesitornis unicolor
GGTGGGGACCCTGTCACCGTGTCCCCAACCCCAGGCTCAGCCCCACTCCTTGTCCCCAAGGTGGTGGCCGCCTGCGCCTGCCCCGAGCTGTTGGGCAGCCCCGCGGTGCCCGAGGGTGCCCGGCGCCGGGCGCAAGGGGTCCTGCGGGAGATGGACGCCGGTAACATCGGTATGGGGTGCCTGGTGACATCATCGTGGGGTGCCCCTTGCTGGTGTGGGGAGGGGGTTCGTGGGGTTACCCTTGGAGTGCATATAGGGTGCTTGGGTGGGCCCCGTGGGGTGGCGGGGGTGGCATGGCTTGGAGGATGCACGGTGTGGTCCATGGGTGCCCGCATGATCTATAGGGTGCCTGCATGATCTGTA
>NW_010216779.1:0-363 GCF_000695765.1 Mesitornis unicolor
CTGCAGCCGCAGGCAGTCCTTCTGCTCCTAGAAAGAGCAGGGACTGCTCGACCAGGGGGATCCGACGTCCCCCAAAGAGGAGGGCCCCCAGCCCCCAGGACTGTCCTCAGCCCTCTAAGAGGCAGCGGCACTAGTGGGGCTGCAGCAACCCTTGTTCAAAACAGCAAAATAAACTGTCATTTCGCTAACACACTCTCTGAGTGCTGCTTTCTCTCCCTTCTTCTGGTGCCTTTCCCGGCCCCCTGGGCCCTACTGTGGCTGCTACCAGCTCCTGGGGATCCAGCCATGGGCCTCATCAGACTAGTTTCTCGCACATATTCTCACTCCTCTTTATCAGCCGCTGCTGTGCAGGAGGGTTTTTTT
>NW_010216780.1:0-363 GCF_000695765.1 Mesitornis unicolor
TATGATTTACAGCAACTTTTTTATTGAATTCATTTCACATTTTTTATTAAACCCATAATTCACAAAGAAAAAAAACCACCTAATTATCAGTTTAATTCCAAGCGTTCGCCCAGTTCCACATACTCTCATTGCTTTCCACAGTAATTGCTTTGGTAATGGCACATTTCATCTGAAGATGTCAAAATGCTTTCTGAAGTAAAACATTGATGTTCCTTGTTTTCAGGACAACACCGCAGCTTGCACATGGTGCACATCACACATGGAAAGCATTGGCCAGGAACTTGACTCTCACTCTTCAGCTGGTACCACCGTTACTATCCTATGCTAAACCTTCCACGCAGGAGGACAGGCACAGCACGTGCT
>NW_010216781.1:0-362 GCF_000695765.1 Mesitornis unicolor
GCTCTGGCCTGAAAGTAAATTCTAGTTCAGCTTTTGAATGTGGCCAGGGAGTGGAAAATTCAGTTCTCTGCAGAGCTCTGACACTGAAATCTGGTGAAGGACAGAGCTGCTCTTGAGGTCTCTGCCTCACAAACCACTGAGACCTTGAAGAGCGAATCCTGCTCCTTGGACTGCGCTGATGTTTCTCCAGGGTGACACGTCCCTCCAAGCTTAACAAGTCAGGATGTCCTCCAGCATCTAAACTTCTGCTCTGGCCTGCTCTGTTTTGACTGCCATCTCTTCTGGCTACTCTGCCTGGATACAAATTTTCTCTCATGCGTCTGCTCTCCCTCTTCCCTTTCAGATATCACCAAAATCCCCTG
>NW_010216782.1:0-363 GCF_000695765.1 Mesitornis unicolor
TATAGCACTAAGTATCAATCTATGCTTGCTTGTTGTAGTGCTTCCTTTTGTAATACATGCATGATTAATGGTATAGAGCTATACATGTAGATTTTGGGATGTCATTTCTATTTGTGTAACAGTGCATTTATCACCAGCAATCACAAATCTATGGTATCTGTCGTCTTAATAAATCATCTAGTTGTTTCAGCTTTGACTCTGAGAAGTGGTTAGTCCCATAACCCCCATTAGCCATCAATCGTTGTCCAAGTCTGAGACTAAGACTGGATCCAGCTGTGAGGGGGTCCTTTCTGAACCCTGGGACTCAACGGGAGGGCCTCCCCCACTACAGCCACATGTCAGACTCACACCCTTTATGCAACA
>NW_010216783.1:0-363 GCF_000695765.1 Mesitornis unicolor
TTTGTCTGTGACACTAATCAAAGCCTCTCTGATGAGAAGGTGAATGAAGTGTCTGTTTAAAAGAGCAATTAAAAGAGTAATACAGGAAGGCTCCACGTATAATCACAAGGGATATATAAATAGGCACAAGGACATTTCCTGGACGTTATCCAGGACCCAACTGTCATAGTTTGCCTGACCTTCTAGGACAGATGTCTAGAAAAGTTCACACCTCTGTTTCAGCAACTCCTCCAGTAGTAAACAAGCAGTGCAAAAGAGAGTGTTGTCTTTTTCTGTAATGTGCCACAAAAACCTGTTCATAGCTGTCCTTCCCAGCGGTGAGTAGAAAACACCCCAACCCTTTCTGTGTAGTAATGTTGCCAC
>NW_010216784.1:0-363 GCF_000695765.1 Mesitornis unicolor
CATCTGAGAAGTTCAAAGCTCTTCTCCAAAGCTTGTGACTGTTTTATATCTTTATACTGTGTTTCTACTCTATTAAAAGCTTAATCCTCTTGTTAGGTGCTTCGTTAACATGGCATTATAGTACTTCAATGGCTGTTTATGCCATAGCGTGTTGCAGCATTGTACTCTGAAGAGGTTACTTCTGCTGACAGTTGGGTACTTCTGCCATGAATAATAGAGTCACTTCAGATTGCATCAAGGGATCTCACCCTAATAAGAACCCTGTGACTGTGCAGCCTGGGAACTTCATGGTATTTCATTGTCATTCACATGGAGCCTTGCAGGGAGCCTTGCAAACCCTGGTCCTTACCAGCACAGAAGAAT
>NW_010216785.1:0-363 GCF_000695765.1 Mesitornis unicolor
TTTTTTGACTCTTAATTATATCCTGCCCCATCAAGGGGTGATTGCTGGTGTCAAGATTCCTAATCTGTGTCTATAAAATAAATTTTTCTGTTCCCCTCCCTGCCCGCCCCTCCCAATTTGCTTTTTTAGTGTAAAACTCCCTCATGCAGTCAGACATAGAACTGCAGAGAGGAGGGTCCCATCCAAGGTTCCCTCTGCCAGGAGGTGCAGAGCAGAGGAGTGCAGTGGAAACCTTAACAAAGAGTTACAGGGAACAGCCTGAAACAGTGCCCTGCCCTCTTTTTGGTGGTGTAGCGAATAAAAGTGTACAGAGTCATCAGAAATCCTGTACGAGAGCTGGTATTATTAGGTGCTAGTTCAACT
>NW_010216786.1:0-363 GCF_000695765.1 Mesitornis unicolor
TTGTGTCTGTTTTGCCACAGGCAGGAGGTCGGTGCCGAGGTGCGAGGGGTGTGAGCTGGGCCGAGGGTTGCTGGTGGAGCGCTGACCCGTCCCTGGTGCTGTGAGCTGCTGGCGGGCAGCGCTGAGCCGTGCCGGGCGCCTGCCGAGGTAATTGTGAGTTACACTCCAGGCTCCCGTGAGGTGCAAAGATTAATAACCATGCCGTGCTGCTGCCAGCCAGTATGATTAAACTCTTGATTAGGAGCTCAAACTACAGCGCCCTGCTAATTCCTCCGCTCTCACACGCCTTTAATTACCCAACGTGGGGTGACGGTGGGCTCACAGGCCTCGGTGCCATGCAGGGGATGGGTGCCCTGGGCTGCC
>NW_010216787.1:0-363 GCF_000695765.1 Mesitornis unicolor
TGCAGCATTGACTAAGCAGAGCTAAGTCACCACAATCTCACTGAAAAGGCTGTGAAAGGTTGGACATCTGTAGGCAACTGGAGTGCTGGTTTAACCTCTAGTAAGAGCTCTGTCTCAGTAGCACAGGGTTCAGTGTAATGGATAATAAGCAATCAGCTCAGAAAAGCTGGATGGTGATGATCTCAGCTACTTTATCTAAGGAACTGAAAGCCCAGTCCTGCTTCGTCTGCCCAGTCTGAAAGGTTATAATTTTGTCACTGTCATCATCATCTTCCTCAATCAATTCAGTCGATAGTGAATGCTAGACAAAAAGGGATAATAACTGGACATACAATCTAATAAATAAAGCAGCTGAGACCTTTT
>NW_010216788.1:0-363 GCF_000695765.1 Mesitornis unicolor
CAGAAATACAATAAGGTACTTCTGTAAATCTGAGAACAAAAGAGCAGAACACTTCATAACTTTTAGATTATTTTATCCCGAAATAAGCAGTGCTAATATCTTCAGTGGAAAGCAGAAGCATAAATAGACTATGCTCAGATCCTCAAATAAGCCTCTGCACTTAATCCTGCTACCATCAATGAAAAGTGGTGCCTAAATATATGGAGGGGGACAGGGCCTAAATTACCTGTTGAGCATCCAGAATCATTCCAGCATAATAAAGATTTGAGTTTAGGCTCAGTAAGTCCCACACAGTCTGACTATTTGTTATTAGTAGTTTTTAACTGGGTAACCTTCATTGTCATACTCTCACCTCACTCCTTT
>NW_010216789.1:0-363 GCF_000695765.1 Mesitornis unicolor
GTTCAGCAGAAAGTTGGGTGTATTCACTGCTCTAACTGCTCTAGGTCCATAGGATAACATGTGTGAAGCTGTTTTCTGCAGTTGGTGTGGAGTTGTCGCTGTCAGGCATCACCAGTGTTGGAACAGGGAGTAAAGAGTGGGAAAGGTCTGCTTCAAATAGTCTCTCCTGGAAGGAAGCAGCCACTAATGGGTACCAGACTGTTAATACCCAGTAAGGCAGGCAAGGCCCATGGCGAGCAGAGAAGCCTGCACGTTAGTAGCTAACCAGCAAGAACAGCTAAAAATTGGATCATTCCAGTCAAATCCAGCGTTATCTTGACTGCTTTGAGCTCCAGAATCACAGCATCCCAGGATGTCAGGAGT
>NW_010216790.1:0-363 GCF_000695765.1 Mesitornis unicolor
GTGCTAACACCATCCCAATTCCCTCTGCCCGAGCTCCAGTGCAGGAAATGCCTCGCAACTGGTGAGTCATCAGAGCTGCCGTGGGGGTATGGTGGAGCCTGGGCTTGGCACCCAGCGTGAGCACCAGATGTCGACAGCCAGGCTGCACGCCAGATACCGACACCCGATGAACTTTAAAGCATCTCTGAAATTACCCATCGCTTCTGTCTGGGCTGCAGGGCAGTGGTGCTCTGGCATGCCTTTGCTCTGCTGGCTCCTGAGGCAGGGGACCTGCTGGGGCACATGGTGGCACCCATCTAGACCAGGGCCTGGAGAAGGCTGCCCCGTTGAGTCGGTCTTCTCAGCTTCAGGGCAGGGTGGTGC
>NW_010216791.1:0-363 GCF_000695765.1 Mesitornis unicolor
GAGCGGCGTTTGCTCTGGCGGGTCGCTGTGGAGAGAGCCCGTCGCTGGGAATTGCGCTCAGCTTCCAGTTTTCCTGGGCAGTCGTCCGGGGATCGCTTTCGGGTGAGGAACGAGCCCGGTCAGTGCCAGGAGTTTCTTCCCGGGGTGCCGCTGCTTGCAATGGCTCCCTCTGTGTCAGCACCTGCCCAGGTGAGGTTTCCCGTCCGTACTGTGCGCGGCTGCGCAAACCTTTCCCCGTTGCTGTCTGTCAGTTTCAGAAGACAGTGCCGCATTTTTTGGACGATTTAAAGTGATCGGTAGGTTTGATTCAGTGAGGAGTCATAAAAGCATAAGTCTGAATACTGAATTAGTTAAAATCTTTGT
>NW_010216792.1:0-363 GCF_000695765.1 Mesitornis unicolor
GTTCCCTAACCCCAATACAGCCCCCTAACCCCAATAGAGCACCCCTAATCTGGATACAGGCCCCTAATCCCAATCCAGCCCCGATACAGGGGCCTTAACCCCAATGCAGCCCCCAACCCCAATACAAGCCCCTAACCCTGATATAGGTTCCCTAACCCCAATATAGGCCCTGTAACCCCAAGACAGCCCCCTAACCCCAATACAGGGGTCCTAACCCTGATATACCCCCCTAAAATAGGGTACACCCCCCTAAACAGGGATAAAACCCCCCTAAAACTAAATAAACCCCATGAAACTGGGATAAATCCCACTAAACTGGGATAAAACCCCCTAAACTGGACTAAACTCCCCCCAAACTGGGAT
>NW_010216793.1:0-363 GCF_000695765.1 Mesitornis unicolor
GTGAGCGGGGGGTGCCAGCTGCCCCCCTCGGCCGTCCCCCAGCTGCCCCCGGCCCCCCAGTACCCTCGATGGCGAAGATCTTCTCCTGCAGCTGGTTCTGGATGCCCTGCAGCGCGTCAAAGTTGTCCACCCGGAAGACGTGGTCCTTGCTGGGTGCAGAGGCGATGGTGTGGAGCTCTTCTACGGCTGCTGGGTCCATGAAGGCGCTGCCCACCTGAGGGCGGCGAAGAGTGGGCGGGTGTGGGGATGGAGAGGTTTGGGGAGGGAAAGAAGGACGGACGGACGGACAGATGTTTGGAGAGGGAGGAATGGACGGCCATGAATAGAATTGCTTGAGATGGATGGAGATGGACGGATGGAGAT
>NW_010216794.1:0-363 GCF_000695765.1 Mesitornis unicolor
GCTTCTTCATTTTGGAAATGGAGTCATTAGTAAGCATGATGCTATGGTGAAGCCAATTGCTTTTAACAGAGGAAATGTTTGAGACACTCAATTTGACCGTCAGTCCTTGCCTTGGTCCTACTCCTTCAGAACCTGGTTGTGCAAGGCCTGTGCTTTTGGACCTTTTTGATGTGTTTGGGGCTGCATGACAACAAAAAGAACTCAGTGGTGACTTTTACCAGATGTTATACATGAGGAAATTCCATCTTGCATATTTGGTTTTTTTTTTTTAAGAATAGAAACATCTTGAACTTTTATTATTATTATAGAAGATAGCTGAAGAGAAGATAGGGGAAGAGAAGGCTCTGGGAAGACCTTAGAGCA
>NW_010216795.1:0-364 GCF_000695765.1 Mesitornis unicolor
TTGGTTTGCTAAATTTCAGTCTGGAGATTTTAATGTTGAAGATTCACCATGCTCAGGAAGGCAAATCCAAGTTGATAATGACAAAAAGGCATTGATCCAAATCCAATTGGTGTTTAATGACTGAAAATCTTAACAGATCAAAATTGAGTGTTAAACCATTTAAAACAACTTGGATTCATTAGGAAGCCTGATATTTTGGTACCACGTGAGCTCGGTTGACATCTGAGATTCTCTCTTGCAACATGAGGAAAATGATCCATTTCTGAAACAGATGATAACAGGCCATGAAAAATGGATTGTCTATAAGAACAACAAAAAAGATCATGGGGCAGGTATTCACCAAAGGAAGGTGATGCTGTCGGTC
>NW_010216796.1:0-363 GCF_000695765.1 Mesitornis unicolor
AGAACTTTTATTTCCATCTGATGCCTGTTTTATTAGGCTGTAGTTCATGGAGCACTTTTACAAGTAACCTCTGTTCATTTGTGCTAAGAAACACGTGTGCAAGTGTTAACTCAATTGGAGACCAAATGCTTTAGTGGGGATCCTGTCCTGGTTAAAAACAGGGAAAACAAACATTCTTAAACCGCTCGTGCAACCTGGAACGTTTAATGATGCTTTCTCATTCTCTAGATTTTCCTATGATGGAAGATGGAAGCAAAAACTTCAGACTTCTGTAGATTTCCCATTGGAAACTCTTGACCTTTCGCAGTATGTTATTGGTCCAAAGAATAACCTGAAGAGATACAATCTGTTTTCAGTATCAGT
>NW_010216797.1:0-363 GCF_000695765.1 Mesitornis unicolor
AGAACTTGAGAATATGGGTTGCTATTACTGTTATTTGTCTCACCAGGCCTCATCATGCCACAGGTAATTTTAAAGAACTCTTCTGCATTGTAACTTGGGTTTTGGTCTTGCATTTCACTCCCCACTCAAAGTCTGTGGTTAATCAAAGAAAAATACACACATACCTCCTTGGGTGGTAATCCTCCTCACCTGACATTTACTGCTGAGAAATAAACTGTCATTCTGTTTGCTGTTTTTAAATCTTGTAATTATTACGGTATCGTGGTGTAATTATGAATGTCATGGTGCGGACTGAAATTCAACTGCATTTTACTTGTGTACAGACTTTAGGGTCTTAGGCCTAATTTTGCTGTTCTATCAAAC
>NW_010216798.1:0-364 GCF_000695765.1 Mesitornis unicolor
TGTCACAGCTGAAGGACTCCATCATCAGAAATAAAAAAGGAACATAGATGAATATTGCTTTATAAGTGCTCATAAAACTGGATACGCAGTGAGACAGCTATAATAAACTGAATGCTGTGAGTTAATCCATACGTTTTTCAGAGGAGCACTGAAGCTAATATGTGCTGGCATTACCTTTGGTAATTACTCTGTGCAGGTGCATGCATTCGCTCTGCCTGTAGCCAGCTTTGATGCTGCTCCAACACAAGCTGTTATTTGGGAAGGGCAGCAGCTGTGGGTAGGTATTTTATACCTGGCATTCATTAAGACACCCAGCGCATAGCCCTGCTGGGGGAGCTGGGGTTGACTCTGGTCTAAGTGTGTA
>NW_010216799.1:0-364 GCF_000695765.1 Mesitornis unicolor
AGCCCTTTACAACACCCAGGCCATTGTCATGGCTCAGAACTGGGAGTAACAAGGACTTCTCCCTTTCAAGAGCTACAGGGGCTGGTCTTCTAAAAAAGAGCATTGCTGCTTGTGACAGGGAAATACCATGGGCACTGCAAACAAGGGTCTACACAAGCTTCACATCACACCAGAACAAAACCCACTAGGAATTAATATAAAGAGGAGAAAAGTGCTTCCAGCTTTCTTTTCTGCCGCGGGTTATTTTCAAGATCTTGCTGATCCTCATCCATTCTGGGGTCACAAAGTCTCCCACTCTTTAGTTAGTCAATGATTTTACCTGTATTTCCTCCCTCCATTCTCACCATTACACTTGATTTTACAT
>NW_010216800.1:0-364 GCF_000695765.1 Mesitornis unicolor
CGTCCCCATGGCAGCCCCTGTGACATCACCATAGCAGCCATCTTGGGACTGCTATGATGTCACCATGGCAGCCATCTTGATACCACTATGACATCACCATAGCGGTCTTCTTGGCACCACTGTGACATCACACGGCAGCCATTTTGGTACCCCTGTGACATCACCATGGCGGCCATCTTGGAACCACTATGATGTCACACGGTGGCCACTATGACATCACTACAGCGGCCATCTTAGTACCACCATGGCAGCCATCTTGGCACCACTATGACATCACTACGGCAGCCATCTTGGAGCCACTGTGACATCACCATGGCCGCCATCTTGGTACCCCTGTGACATCACCATGGCAGCCATCTTGGAG
>NW_010216801.1:0-364 GCF_000695765.1 Mesitornis unicolor
TGCTTCTCCTGCTGCAGCGACGGCAACATCGTGGTGTGGGACCTGCAGAACCAGACCCTCGTCAGGTGAGCCCAGGGCTGGCCCACAGGACAGGAGCACGGGGGATGCTGGGGCACAGGGAGCTGGCAGCCCCGATGGCCGTGCCGTCGCCCTCATCGTCCTCCTCGTTCCCAGGCAGTTTCAGGGCCACACGGATGGCGCCAGCTGCATCGACATCTCTAACGACGGCACCAAGCTGTGGACAGGAGGATTGGACAACACGGTGCGGTGCTGGGACCTGCGGGAAGGGCGGCAGCTGCAGCAGCACGACTTCAGCTCGCAGGTGGGGCTGGGGTGGCTGGGGGCACCACGGGGCTGGCCAGGA
>NW_010216802.1:0-364 GCF_000695765.1 Mesitornis unicolor
ACTCATGCACATTTCTGTGTTTGTATATATACATACACATTTTTATATATGATTATGCATACATACATGTGTACTCAAAATATATATACACAATTTTTTAAGCGAAAGAGTAAAACATGACATGAGACGTTATGGGTATATTAACTCCTTCAGTTGTTTACAGTTTTTGTTACAGGAAAATCAATTTACTGAAACTGTCAATGCCATTGAGTTAATGGGTCTTTTATAAGCTTTTGGAAATTTAACTACTTCAAACCTAGAGTGCTCTCCATTACCATTTAATAAACATACAAGGCTTGCATATGAAACAAGACAGTCAGACAAAAGATTTGGTCTGGCACAGAGTGCCTGTTGCTCATAAGGT
>NW_010216803.1:0-364 GCF_000695765.1 Mesitornis unicolor
TTAAAATAAGAAAATAATGAATATTAAGAAATAAAAGAATAAATCGTAAAAAATAATAAAGAATAAATATTTTAAATGGAACTATTTTAAAGTCTCTCAAAACAAGAAACCAAAGGAGGCCCATCACAAAGCCAAGGCAGGCTGCACTATCTCGGAGCCTGGACCCGCTCGTGGTTGATGAGAACCTGCAGAGCCAGCTCAGCTCTGGTGACCGGCGACGCTCTCGCCCACCCTCAGCCTGCACCACGCCAGCCTGGCACAGCAACAGCCACTGAAAGGGGCCTGAAAAGCTGATTTTTGCTACTGGGATCAACCTGGGGGGGGGTCAAATTGTTGGGAAACAACAACCCGGTGCAGTGCTGCA
>NW_010216804.1:0-364 GCF_000695765.1 Mesitornis unicolor
AAGGGGGGAAAAGGATTTCCAGGGTTGGGAATTGCTAGAGACCTTGGAGGCTTTGTGTTACTGCTTTAGTGATTCCTATTGTGTGAGATGCCTTTCAAGGGCTATGGAACATCTTTACTTGGTCTCTGTATCAGACTCCTCTTGTTCCCAGGTGCTGTAGCACATAGGAGAGGAAAAGAAAAGGTGCCAGTCACCCAAATGGCTGTTGTGAAATGTACCTTCTGTGAAGAGTGAACACTGACACAAGTTTAAAGCCTTCGTTATTCCCTCAACCTTCACTACAAACAAGCTCTCTGCTGTTTCTTCTTGTTCCTGAGGACAAGGCAAAGCCAGTTACTGCACAGAAGGCAGCAATCAGGGATGC
>NW_010216805.1:0-364 GCF_000695765.1 Mesitornis unicolor
AAGGAAAGGTTGGAATTTTTCAAGGAAAATGGTGACATTTACCAAGGAAAATGGGGAATTTTTCATGGAAAATAAAGAATTTTTCATGGAAAACAGATTTTTTTCCAAGGAAAACGTGGAATTTTTTCAAGGGAAGGGTGGAATTTTTCAAGGAAAATGTGGAGTTTTTTCAGGGAAAATGTGGAATTTTTTCAAGGAAAATGGGGATTTTTTTCAAGGAAACAGCAGAAATTTATCAAGGAATATGGGGAGTTTTTCAAGGAAAATAGAGAATTTTTCATGGAAAACAGATTTTTTTCAAGGAAAACGTGGAATTTTTTCAAGGAAAACACAGAATTTTTCAAGGGAAAAGTGGATTTTATCA
>NW_010216806.1:0-364 GCF_000695765.1 Mesitornis unicolor
GCTTGCACCCCCTCGTGTCCCGTCCTTCGTTTGCGGCACTGGGAGGGGGTCCAACGGCACTGGGAGGGGATCCAAGCACTGGGAGAGATGGTCCAAGCACTGGGAGAGATGGTCCCATACTGGGAGGTTGGTTGAACACTGGGGGATGATCCCACCACTGGGAGAGAGGTCCCACCATTGGGACCCAGCTACTGGGAGATGATCAAACCATTGGGAGGTGGGCTCAGCCATTAGGAGGTGGTCTGAGCACTGGGAAAGATGGTCCCATATTGGGAGATGGTCCCACCATTGGAAAGTCAATCAAACACTGGGAGATGGGCCAAGCACTGGGAAAGATGGTCCCACCACTAAGGGATGGTCCCAT
>NW_010216807.1:0-364 GCF_000695765.1 Mesitornis unicolor
CTTTCTTTTGCTGAAATAGTATCAAGGAAAAAGATGTATCTGTAGTATTGATACTTAGCTGCCTGTATCCAAGCTATGGCTCCCATCCAAACAGTGCTTCATGGAGATGTGAATGCAGGACTAGACTATAACATAAGTCTGGACTTTATACATATGCATATCTATATACATAAAAACATAGACCTACAGATATTTACCTACCTAAACCAAGGAACAGATGTTTTATTGTCCTAAAATTGCATTTTCTAGTATTGATTAAAACAAAAATGAAATTTGGGTTAATTTTACTTGCCTACTTGAAACACAACTAGCATTTGAAAACAGAGAGCACTTAATAAATGTTGCGAAAGCGGGGAAATAAATC
>NW_010216808.1:0-363 GCF_000695765.1 Mesitornis unicolor
TTGTTCTCCAGAGCCCTCCCCATCCTTGTGAGGTCCTACCCTGATCCTATTACCTTGATGTCCTACCATGTTCTAACAGCAGAATGATGTAGAACTAACACAATCCCAGCACGCTGACAAGATTAGACAAAAAACAAACCAACAACTAAACATTCATAAAACTCTGGAAAAAATGAAGATAACTTAAACTTCCATAAACTTCTCAGTTATGAGTCTACAGAAATGCATCTTGAACCCAATTTATCATTGCTGATCTTTTGAGACTGCTCCAACAACACAAAAAAGAACCTTACTCTTTATCTTTGCTATATCTTCAAGTTCCATGTTGAGCCCTGTTGAAGAAAGGAAAGATTTCAAAGAGGA
>NW_010216809.1:0-364 GCF_000695765.1 Mesitornis unicolor
CAGATTCTTGAGTTCTTGTATTTCAGGTATCGTCGACAAACACCTGTGCCTTGTCTAGAGGAGGCAGCACTGGAACAGTGTTATTAGTGTCATGAATGCAACATCAAACTGAAGTTCAATCTGAAAAATCACAAGCCACAGCTCTCCAATTTGTGTGGGCAATTACCCCACATCAGGTTGTCAAACCCAGACTAACATCGGCTGAAAGAGCTGGGGCAATTGCGTGTGTATTGCTGAAGGAGACGACACTCCTGTTTTCCTCCCCTATTACAGGATGGTTCATCGTGCTTTACAGTTTCATACTACAAGTACATACCCTAGATACATTTCTGAAAGATCAGCATGTAAAAATTTAGATTTGGTT
>NW_010216810.1:0-364 GCF_000695765.1 Mesitornis unicolor
ATTTCTATGATTAATTTCTGACAAAACCTATCAGGGAACTTGGTTCTAAAGAATCAGGCTTTCCAGAAAAATGCATATAAATAACTCAACTTATATATACAAGCAACACAAGCTACTCAGCTTATTCCAATTCCTGATACTTTCCCAGATGCCAACAAAAAGTTAATAGGAACCCAAGTACGACATCTCTGTGGTATTGCAGGAAATTCAGGAAGTGGAAAGGACTGAATAAACCAGTCTGTTTTTTTCCTCCTAGGACTGAAAGAAGAGGATAAAAAATCCACAAACCCAAACCTTACAAGCAAAACCCCCCCACCCATATGCGTTGAAATGCTCTGAACATTAGTACCATGGTGTGCTCCTT
>NW_010216811.1:0-364 GCF_000695765.1 Mesitornis unicolor
GGGGGCTGCAGCCGCCAGCTGCTGCGCGCTGATCGAGGCGTTTTATTGACGAACGAGCGCGCTCCGGGGAAGTGGGCAAAGCGGCGAATAACGAGCAGAGCCACGAGTCATTGTGCAGATGAGCGCTGCTGTCTGTGACAGCCCTCGAGCGCTGCTGTGGGTGCGGAGGTGTCCCCAGATCCTCCCACGGCTCCCCCCGCTCCTGGGGGCGTCTGGGGCACCGCTGCCGCCCGCGGTCGCCCCGGGGAGCTTCATCCCCGGGGTTTTTGCCGTGGTTTGACGCCCTTTTCCTTTCCGACACCGCCCCCCTCCCCAAAACAGGGGGCGCAGATGAAGATGGAGCTGGCCAGCCTGGCGCCGCTGC
>NW_010216812.1:0-365 GCF_000695765.1 Mesitornis unicolor
CTCCACCATCCCCAGTGTCCCCACCACCTCCGCCGTCCCCCTCGCCACCCCGTCCCACTGTCCCCGCGCCCCGGGCGCACCTTGTCCTCCTCACGCACGACGTACTGGGCCACCTTGAAGGAGCTGAGGTACTCGTTCATGTTCTGGACGTCGGCGTCATCGGTGGCGTCCTGGTTGCGGTCCAGCAGGCGGGCGATGGCCTCGTTGTCGTAGTGGATGACGCTGCTGTCCTCCTCCTTGTTGTCCCCTGCGCCGGTGACACGCTGCTGGCACGGCCGGGCGCGGACCAGCGGGGCCTGGCACGGCTCAACGCCGCCTTGGCGTGCTCCAGCACGGCCCAGCGTGGTCCAGTATGGCCCAGTACA
>NW_010216813.1:0-364 GCF_000695765.1 Mesitornis unicolor
CCAGGACGGGAGCGGAGCAGTTACCAGCATGTGAGAGAGCAAGACATACCCGTGGCAGGGAATCCACCGACTGGTTTATCAGGGTTTTATTCTGAAGAGGAATCCCAAACAGCACAATTTCTAATTTATTTGTTTTCAACTTAAACATTAAAATCGCAGTATTTGTACGCACGGCACTGCCTCCAGCAGTCTCCTACACTTGATCGCCAGCAATGTTTATGGCACTCACTACAGCACCGTCTCCTGAAGACGCTTCAACACCCACGTTGGCTCATCACCCACTGCCACCAATCACCGTGAAAGCTTTAAAATAAAACCTGCCGATGGACAACGTCCTCATCTGCGATCAGACACCTCCAGGCCA
>NW_010216814.1:0-364 GCF_000695765.1 Mesitornis unicolor
AAAATATTGCACTCCAAAAATCATTACATAAATTTCACTGTGTGTGGATCTGCATAAGTTACCGGGTGCCACAGCTCCGAGAAATTGGGTATACTAAAGTTTTGTATTAAAAGAAGAAGAAAAAAAAAAAGATTGACAATCCTAAAAAAACCTGTCTATTAAAGTGGTCCAAATTACTTTAAAATTAATTAAACACATCTAATGGAATGCGATAGAACTGAACATATGGCAATTACAGTCATATTTCACATGTAGATGATTTATTGACGTCAATTAAAGTATTCATTTGAGGAAAATGGTTAGAGTTTGGTCTTACGATATGCCTTGTTATCCAAACATTCAACACGGGATAATGTGAAATTAC
>NW_010216815.1:0-365 GCF_000695765.1 Mesitornis unicolor
GCCCATCTAGACACAGATTCATATTTATGTGAAGTACTGCAGGCAGACACAGGCTTGCTCTGCCTGTTCTCTACAGCGAAGGACAGACAGAAAGCTTGGTATAGGATAAATTAGACCCCTATGTCTTTTTATTTTGGCACACAGCAGGGGCTTACCTGCAATTTGCAGTGCAAGCAAACCCTAAACCATGATGCAACTAGTCTGAAGTCTCCCAAAATAGCATTTTGTGGGATATTTCTTCCTGAGTGCATGTTCTGATGACACATGTACTACGTGTATCAATGTATGTCACCGCCAAATGTGATACATCTTCCATGCAGAAATAAGTTAGTGGTGGTAAAGGGCGAGTGTCAGGAGGACGGAGC
>NW_010216816.1:0-365 GCF_000695765.1 Mesitornis unicolor
TTGCCTGAGATGCAGCTTTTATAGAAAAAAATCTCTGGGAACTGGGCTGTGCTTTGTTCCTTGCTATCATGCAGTGTATTGGGGGACTGCTTTTGGAAAAAGAAATGGAAAGTGTGAGAATTATACACAGGTAGGAAATTTTGGGGGCAGGAAACTTACCTTCTTTAAAAAAAGATATAACAATCAACCAGAATTTAGCATTTAAGCAACAAACCTTTCTCTTAGGGGTCAAAAGAGATAGATGAAGCACTTGTAGGCTGATCTGCATTAGAATATGTGGAGAGAGTTTGCATGCAAGGACTAACGCTGAGGAGGGAAGGGCTTAAATGCATCCCTGCCATTGAAACACAGCAGCTAATGAGAGT
>NW_010216817.1:0-365 GCF_000695765.1 Mesitornis unicolor
TTGGAGATCTCCTCTCGAATTTTGGACATTTTCCCCCCAATTTTGGAGAGATCTTCACAAATTTTGGACATTTCCCCCCAAATTTTGGTGATTTCCTCCCAAATTTTGGAGATTTCCCCTGAAATTTTGGAGATTCGCCCCAAATTTCGGTGATTTCTGCCCCAAATTTTGGACATTTCCCCCCAAATCTTGGCGATTTCCCCTCATTTCCTCCAGAACACCCAAATTTTGGTGATTTCTGGTCCCCAACGTCAGCATTTCCTCCAAAACTCCTAAATTTTGAAGATTCCCCCCCAAATTTTGGAGATTTCCCCACGAATTTTGGAGATTTCCTCCAAATTTTGGAGATCTCCTCTCGAATTTTG
>NW_010216818.1:0-365 GCF_000695765.1 Mesitornis unicolor
AGTGTGAGCAGGATGCTCAAGCCTGCCCAGACAGGAGTAGTTGCCTATGAATGGTTACTTTGCAATTCTGCAGTCTTGAAAAGAAGCAATTGTAGGAGAATCTGATAGAAACATGTGTGTTTCTGAAAGGCAGTAGGAAAAGGAATAGGAAATAGTTGTTGAATGTTTATCTTCTCAGAAGAAGCTGCCCATTTGCCAGGCAGCAGGCTTAAAAGAAGTGAAACAAGCTATTTCACATAATGCAAGGTTTTGGAAGGCAAAGTCTATAAAAAGGTTAAGAAACTAATCAGATGAATGCATTAAAAAAAAAAAAAGGGAATCCCTTAATGGCTATTTAAATGCCACCTCCATTTCATGATGTGTCT
>NW_010216819.1:0-365 GCF_000695765.1 Mesitornis unicolor
CTGAATGAAATTGTCAGCAGTAGGTTTAAAGGAAATCTGATGATGAATTACTTTGTAATAAAATGCATCATTAAACTATTAATTCATTGCCAGAACATATCGTGGAGATGAGATATTAATTATTAAATACGGTCATTGAGAAACAAGCTGCTATTTGGAAAATTCAGAAGTTGGTGGAAAAAGGAGGTTATACCAAGAGGAAGATACTATTCTACTACTTCATTGCTCAGATATAAATTATTTTCTTAAGCATCTGCTATTAATGCTAGTACAGATAAGAAAACTGGCTAGATAAGGCTTTGGTTTGATCTCTTATTGTCACATTTCATTCTTGTATTCTTGTGCCCTGACTGCCAGATCTAGAC
>NW_010216820.1:0-365 GCF_000695765.1 Mesitornis unicolor
CAGACCAGGGGCTTCGTGCCTTTCACACTGCTTATACTGCTCTGCATGTTATATTTTATATAATATTAAACTTGATAATAATGTAATATTAAACATAACAAGGCAAACAAGAGCACTTATGTGCTCAATTTCTGAGATTTAAGAGGGTAATTACGGGTTTCAGATTGTTCAATCCTTTGTCTTGCTAATTGTTGTAGATATTATTAGAGATTAACTACTAGTGACATCACGCGTCATCAAATTTCAGCCAGCGTGAATCTCTTGACCTTCTAGTGGAGGAGTTACCATTGATTTTGATTGTGTTCTTTAACATTATCATCCAAAAGCCACCACATGAGGATGTGGTGCAAGGCCTGCCTACACGG
>NW_010216821.1:0-365 GCF_000695765.1 Mesitornis unicolor
CTAAAATTTTCCATTCCCGTAAAATTTCATCCTTCAAAATTTTTTTCCTCCAAAATTTCATCCCTCAACATTTTCCCCTCCCCTCCAAAACTTCCTCCCCTCCAAATTTTGCTCTTCCAAATTTTGCTCTCCCAAAATTTCCTGCCCTCAAAATTCCCCCCCTAAATTTCTACCCCTCCAAATTTCCACCGACAAAATTTTTTTTCCCCCAAAATTTGTGCCCTCCAAATTTTTCTCTCCCAAAATTTTTCTGTCTCAAAACTTTCCTCCCTCCAAAATTTTTGCTCCCCAAAATTTTCCACCCACAAAATTTTCCTCTGCAAAGTTTTCCTCCGCCAGAATTTTGTCCTCCGCGAATTTCCACC
>NW_010216822.1:0-365 GCF_000695765.1 Mesitornis unicolor
TTCTCTGAACTTTGAGCATAATTTAAAGCAAAAAGTCATGAAACTGTTTCCTGGAGTGTTGGCTCTCTGTTTGGATTTTCCTCTCTGAGAGCAATCTCTCAACAGTTGTTTTCAATCTGATGTTTTTGGTATTTTTTCTTCAGGTGAAGTCTTTGATCTTGAAGACCACATGAGTGAGCGGCAGGCGGAAGTGCTGGCAGAGTTTGAGCGCAGGAAGCGAGCCCGACAGATCAACGTCTCCACTGACGACTCTGAAGTGAAAGCCTGCTTGCGGGCGCTTGGGGAGCCCATCACACTCTTTGGAGAAGGCCCTGCAGAAAGGAGGGAGAGGTGCTGTGTCTGTCCTGAGTGTTGCTAACGGGGAA
>NW_010216823.1:0-365 GCF_000695765.1 Mesitornis unicolor
TGTTTTGGTTGGTTGATTGGTTGGTTTGTTTTCTGGAAAATGTGCACAAGGTCTGAGCTTCTTGATCCTTTGCTAAGCATGCAAAAATACTGTGTATTTTGAAATATAGTATCTTTCCTGTGGCTCAAATTAAAGTCCTGAAGGTCTGGCCTTGCTTGCAATACTACTTTGAGCTTTCTCTAGTCCATTAGTATATATTCCATTCAGAATATAATACAGAATTTTGAAGTTGCTCAAATCTCCATATCTCTTGTTCCTTCCAATAAAGAAATAAGTCTGTCTTATTTAGATACTTGGTCAAAATTCAGAATCTTACTATTCTAATTGCTGGAAAGACCTCAATTTCTATGGCTATTTCTTTTTTT
>NW_010216824.1:0-365 GCF_000695765.1 Mesitornis unicolor
CCCTCTCCTGGACTGCTTGCTTCACCAAATCCTCAATATTTGTCTTTCAGACTGCAGTTTTATGGAGTGGAGGTATGATAAATGCCTTTGTTTGTAGGCTGTCAAACATAACACAGCTTCCACCTCATTGAAGCCTTAGGTTGTGCTAGTCAGAAAATTCTGAAACTTCAAAAACTTGGAGAAGTATCAGTCCATCCCAGGGAAGGAGTAAAGGATACATATTTCTTCCTTTAAATCATGAACGCCAGCCCAGAGTACCCCAACATCAGACATTGCGAGTGGTCACCTGAACCTCTGCTGTCTGCCCGCTCTCCAAGACTCCTCTTTACAGTCATTAAAATGGAAATGGCATCTGACAGCCATGA
>NW_010216825.1:0-365 GCF_000695765.1 Mesitornis unicolor
CTGATTTTGACTGATGCTAGCCTTGGCTTCATAAGCACGTATATTAAAAAAGCAACTTTATTCCTTTTGGAGGCTTAGTCTGTATCTGCCCCTGCAAAGGGAAAGGGCAGGCAGTGGAGCAGCTGGGCCAGCTTTGGGCTGTCAGCGTGCTTTCAGGCCAAAGGAGAAAGCACCTCTGCGATCCTAGGATGCTCTAACAAAAGCTTTTCTACCAAGAGGCTGTTGGAGGAGGAGACAGCATGGCCTTCCCAGAGGGTGTCTCCCACCTCAGTGAAGAAACCTGTTATGAGGAGCAGCTCCTTACCATCACTACCACCCCCACCCTCATCACCTGCCTCCACAAAAACTTGTGATGCCTGTGAGAC
>NW_010216826.1:0-365 GCF_000695765.1 Mesitornis unicolor
CTCCTTTGTCTTCCAGAGCTGGGGACTCACATAAGGACAGGACAAGACCATGGCGAGCAGGCGGGTGAGTGAGGGCTGAGGTGAGAGGGCAAGGAGGAGGACAGGGAGGAGGGAAGAGCTGCTGTGCCCAGAAGTGAGACAGCAATTGCCCATAGCATGACAGATGGTAGCTGCTCCTTTGTCTTCCACGAGCCATTGCCTGATTCTTCTGTTTTGTGTCGTCTTCAAGGGGAAATCTCCTGGGCCTTTTTATTATTGTTCATATTACATTCAATCTCTCGATCTTTATATATGTCTATTTTTATCTAAATAGAGATATCTTTGTCATGGGAAAGAAGTAGGGAGCCAATCAGAGGCTGCTGTGT
>NW_010216827.1:0-364 GCF_000695765.1 Mesitornis unicolor
CACTGAGAGGATGGATTAGGTGATTTAGCTGCAAGCAGGAGAAAATGGGGTGAAGGAGATAAGAAACATCAGCTTTGATGAGTGCTCAGTATAACAAAGAGAAGATAATTAAATGAGGCACTGATACAATGCAAATTCAAAGGAAGATTCAGGACCTGGAAAAGAATAAAAGAACTATCTAGGTATGCTCGTTTGGAAACAGTAGTTAAATGAACCATGTATGTGTTTGCATCTATAATGATTTAATTTTGTTTTTATTTTTTCACATTTTAACACCGAAAATATGCAAGGGTGGGGTGTTTTTTCCAAGCCTGTTTTGTTAAACTCATGTTCTTAGAATTGTGACATTCTCCAGTTTTCACAT
>NW_010216828.1:0-365 GCF_000695765.1 Mesitornis unicolor
TGTACTGGGATGACGCTGTATGGGGATGGGGACTGCACAGCCCAGTACAACCCAGTGCATCCCAGTGCCACCCAGCACAGGTCACTGGTGCCCTGATACCATTGAGGATGTGAGGCTGGGGATGGGGGAGGTCCTCTGCCTGGTGGCACTGGTGACACTGGTGACACTGGGGACATGCGGTCCATGCCATGGAGGGCACTGGTGTCCCCTGACTGGTGATACTGGGTACACTGGGGACATGTTGTCTCCTGCCCCCAGACACCTCCAGGGACCCTTAAAGACCCCCAAAACTCTCCCAGATAAACCCAGAGACCTCCAGGGACCCCCCCCAGGCCCCCCAAATAGGCCCAGAGCTGCCCCTCCCC
>NW_010216829.1:0-365 GCF_000695765.1 Mesitornis unicolor
GCCCACCCACAGCAGACCCGGCCCGGGCCGGGCCAGCCCCCGCTGTAGCGGCCCGTTCAGGGCAGGAGAAGGCGGGGAGCGGGGAGGGACGCGGGACAGAGCCGCGGGAAAGGAGGAGCATAGATTGACCCTGAGTCAGAATTTAATAAATTTTTGCTGTAACAATCATAATCAAGTGTGTTTTCCTGTTCCTTTCAGTATACTTCCCTGACACTGGAGGGATTGAGGAAAACACTCCCTGTGCCCCTGATCCTTCAACTGATCACCCCAGTGCCTTGAAGTCCCTTTAGACTGCCTTTGGACTTCTCTCCACAATCTCATCATTACCAAACTGTATAACCAATAGCAGGTAATAATCAGAGGGC
>NW_010216830.1:0-365 GCF_000695765.1 Mesitornis unicolor
TGCCAATATGAAGGGCAAATTACGAGTTGTTATTATAGCTGAGAGTTGTGTGTTTCCAAGTGGAGAATGCACAGGTATTGGCACATAAATTCACACATGTAGCTTTGGAAAGATTTTCTCAAATCTCTGTCTTTTCTTCGTTTCCTGTTGTGTCCAATTACTACCCCGTTCTTCAGACTCCAGTCAATCTTTAAAAATCAGCTGTCTTTCTATTTGTATGAGGGTAACTGTACCCAATTTACTCCAACACTCCGTTCCCATTTCTTATCTTCAACTCTAAAGCAAACTGAGATTCTTTGTGTGGGAGACATAAGATAAAGCTAAATTAAAGGAAACTGAATTCAGCCGAATCTAACTAGTCTAAC
>NW_010216831.1:0-366 GCF_000695765.1 Mesitornis unicolor
ATAATCAACTACTACTGAGTGTGTTACATTAGTAGCTGGAAATAGCAAGGAACTAGAGTAACAGGCCCTAGAAAGCAGCTCCGGCTTCTGCAGCATCACTCTGAGCCGTGTATCGGGTAACCCCACATCACAAAATGTTACTGCACTCGCACAGCGCTCTCATTATCCAGTCACGCAACAGAAAGGCGAAAACAGGCCAGAAGACAGGCCCAGCTTCGCTAATGTGCATGGGGCCGGAGCCTGCGCTGCTCCGGTGCGCCCGCGCTGCCAGGGGTAGGCGATTTTCCAGCTCAACACTTCCGTGCCCAGAGCGCTCCCTTTTCGGAGGAAGCCCCGAGCTCGGCGGAGTGGGGCCGCGGAACGCCC
>NW_010216832.1:0-365 GCF_000695765.1 Mesitornis unicolor
AAATAAATAATAAATTAAATAAAATAATAAATAAATTAAATAATTAAAACGTTTTTTAAAATCCTTTTTATGGTTTTAGTTTGTGAAACTTCCCGGGGCAAGGGTTTTTGCAAGTTGGTTTTGTATCATGAGAGAAATGCTCGTATTTTGAAAGCTGGGCTGCTAGAGAATTCCGTTGTTTCTCCACGGTTTCTACAACGTAAGAATTGGAAAATCACCATTCCCCGTTCATTTGCTAGCCCTTACCGTCCTGTAATTTTTGTAGCTCTCCCTACCAGCAAATTGCTTTTCTGAGGCGAAGACCTTTGATGTATCCGATCTGTCCTTGATCGGAAGCTGTTCACAGAATCACAGAATCCCAGACC
>NW_010216833.1:0-365 GCF_000695765.1 Mesitornis unicolor
TTGCTTCTACACAAACTACAAATGCTGCTTCACATTCCTGAAACAAAATACTACACGCAATATCCAAAATGTTCACCAACATTTTACTGAGCATCTCAGCCATCTCTCAGTGCTGAGGAGATCCTGAACTCCGTTTCACATTCATCCTTTCACCAGTACCTGCAGGCTTTATTAAATTGCACTTTAAAATATTGTGGGTTTTTTACCTGAATGTTTGCATCACAGACGGACGGCTCAGGGAAGATAAACTTCGACGAGTTTCAACACCTCTGGGACAAGATTAAAAGCTGGCAGGTATTGCTGGTTTGCACAGTGCTGTTCTTCACAGCTTTTGCAGCACAAAAGCTTGTGTAGGAAAACCAGAC
>NW_010216834.1:0-366 GCF_000695765.1 Mesitornis unicolor
CCGCGGCGTCACCTACCAGGTACGGGGCTCCCTGCGCTGCAGCCCGAGTGGTGCTCAGCATCTGGGGTGGGTGCTGGGCATCCCTGATGGGTGCTGGGTATCCCTGATGGGTGTTGAGCATCCTGGGTGGGTGCTGAGCATCCCTGATGGGTGCTCGGTATCCCTGATGGGTGCTGAGCATCCTGGGTGGGTGCTGGGTATCCCTGATGGGTGCTCAGTCTCCCTGATGGGTGCTGAGCATCCTGGGTGGGCGCTGAGCATCCTGGGTGGGCGCTGAGCATCCCTGATGGGTGCTTACCATCCTGACCAAGCTCTTGGCATCCCTGGTGGGTGCTGAGCATCCCTGGTGGGTGCTCAACACCTCTA
>NW_010216835.1:0-366 GCF_000695765.1 Mesitornis unicolor
GATCTTGGAGGTCTCTTCCAACCTCAGTGACCCCGTGATTTTAATACTGGGAGGTGTTGTTCCCACGGGAGGGTGCTCTTCATCCACAGCAGCAAGACTCTGGCTTGGATTCAAGGTGGACCGAAGACGTTGGAGTCTTTCCTACGCAAAAACCTGTGCTCCTGCTCTACCACAAGCATTTCCCCTCACCAATTCTGCTCTGCTGCGGGGTTACGGATTGGCGGCTGCGTCCTGGAAAGTGGGAATTTAAAGGATTTATTGAGTGAGTCAGGGTGACGGACAGAGTACAAGTTCTTGGCTTGAGAAAATAGAGCAGAAGGTGTTTGGAAGGGTGTATTAAAAGGGGATAGGATAGGATAGGATAGG
>NW_010216836.1:0-366 GCF_000695765.1 Mesitornis unicolor
AAGTTAATGCAACAACCATAACAGGTTTATGTTAGATAAATATAGATTAGCCAGCTTTATTTTGTATTTTTTTTTAATTAAGCAATTTCTAATTTCAATTTCAAAATAAATTAAAAATTCATGGCATCTGAAATATACTGTACATTGATGTTAAATATGTTTGAAGTCGGTATAGAAGACAATATCAAATACAAAGCAAAAGTGTAACCAGCAGACTGTGAACAGTCTGTAAGTGCTCGTAGCTTGCCAGAACTATTCACCTGGCACTTGGCCTGCTTCATACAGGCCTTTTTTTCCTCTGTGCATTCACAAGCCAGCTGAACCGTGCTGGTGACTGTGGTGAGCTGAAAACAAGAAACCCACTCA
>NW_010216837.1:0-366 GCF_000695765.1 Mesitornis unicolor
ATCGTGAACTTTTATTTATGCATGAAAAATATTGGTGATCAGGCAGGTGATTATGATTACGTTAAGGTTTTGTACAAAATTCAGTTTACCCAAGCTGCAGTACAGACAGCACGTTTGTTGAGGATGTTCTGCAGAGCTCAACTCGTTACTGATGTGAGCTAGTTTCACTCATGCAGAGTGCTCTACTGCCTCGTCATTTAATGGGTAGCTTCCTTTAAGTGTTGTTAGTTCTTAAGTTAGAGATTGGGGGTTTTCTTCAAGGGTTCTACGTACTGAATTAAGCGTGTTAAGGCACTATAGTTATAGATCGAGGTGGAAAATGTTCTGGTTTTGTAAAGCACTGTAGTTTCTTCTTATACTGTGGGG
>NW_010216838.1:0-366 GCF_000695765.1 Mesitornis unicolor
ATTGGGCAGGGATGCAGACAGGGATGGATCGGTCAGGGCTGGATGGATCGGGCAGGGCTGGATGGATCGGGCAGGGATGGATCAGGCAGGGCTGCCTGGGGCCGGTGCAGGCGCTGCAGATGCCGCAGTCACGCGGCGCAGGCAGCTGAGGCAGCGGAGAAGCCGGAGCTGGCAGCGCCGAGCAGGGGGGAGCTGGGAGGGGAGGGCACAGCATCACCAGATCCTCAAATCATCATCAAACCAGTCGTCAGATCACCGAGTCATCATCAGATCAATCATTAAACCACCAAATCTTCACCAAATCATCATCAAGTCATCATTAAATCGCCAGGTCTTCACCAAATCGTCATCAAATCCGTCCTTAAA
>NW_010216839.1:0-365 GCF_000695765.1 Mesitornis unicolor
AAAAAAAAAACCCAAAGAAAACAACTTCTTATAATAACCCCAAGTTCATTCTTTCCGAATGCCTCTTCTGGATAAATAGCGAGAAAAGTACCAAAACGTACTGCTAGGAGCAGGGTGGTCACCAAAATCCTGGGAGCCTTGAACTACTAAGAGAGGTCACTTGCCTGCTTTTTTGGCAGCCCGCGGGAATTTCTCAAACTCGGCCTGTTTCTTGAAAAAGAGCTGAGCGAGGATGTGATCCGCTGTGGCATGGAAGTAGTCGTTCATACGAAGAGTTTCCAGCTGGGAAGAGGAAAAACAAAAAGACACTTATAAAAGAATAATCATAGCTACTTGATCATTTAATGAAATCGAACAAGGGAAAG
>NW_010216840.1:0-366 GCF_000695765.1 Mesitornis unicolor
CCTCTGTCTCAGGCTGCTCTTCCTTGTGCCCGCAGGAGTGCCCGTGCGCAGCGGAGATGCCACCTTCCCCAAAGCGATGGACAACGTGACTGTGCGGCAAGGGGAGAGTGCCACGCTCAGGTAGGAACAGCTGGATTTCTGGGGTTTTTTTGTAGGGGGGACTTGGGGGTCTCGGTTGTGGCTTTTGAGGGATGCTGTGCGCTGAGCGGGGCAGCCAGAGGGGTCCTGGGACCGGCTGGAGACTTTGTGTGCATCCCGGGGGTTCGTCTTCATCATGCGCCAGTGGAGCGGTGTTTTGGGGGGGACCGATGTGTCGGTGCTGTGCGACCGGGGGAGCGTGGGGCTGGCGACCTCCCGTGGGGGCTG
>NW_010216841.1:0-366 GCF_000695765.1 Mesitornis unicolor
TTTGAAATTTGTGGAGGGAAATTTGAAATTTGGGTTGGGCAATTTGGAATTTGTGGAGGGAAATTTGAAATTTAGGTAGGGAATGTAAAATTTGGGCTGCGAATTTGAAATCCGGGCTGGGAAATTCAGAATTTGTGAGGAAAATTCAGAGACTCTGGTGGAAACTCAAAAATTTGGGGTGGGAATTTGAAATTTGGGCTAAGAATCTGAAATTTGGGGTGGTCCTGTGGGAGGGTTCCCCAAAATCCCCCCTAAACCCCCCCTCCAATCCAAATTTCGCAGGGGCGGAGCCTCCGTGTGGGGAGGAAGAGGAGGAAGAGGAAGAGGAAGACGAGGAGGAAGAGGAAGAGGAGGAAGAAGAGGAGG
>NW_010216842.1:0-365 GCF_000695765.1 Mesitornis unicolor
TTCAGGCTGGTAACCCTTAAACGATAACACTGGTTCACCTTAAAACTAATTTTTTTTTGGCCAGGTCGAATTCAACTAAGATTCATCCCTTGGTCAACAAAACTTCACAAATGCTCATGCCAGCACAAAAGAGAAGGGAGAACTCTAGGAGAGGAGTTGATGCCATACCACTTGCAGGGATGTTGTAGGCTTTGTGTCCTCCAGGCATCCCTTTCATGTAAATCTCAAGCCATAAATGGTTGGAGCAAGTGCTTTACTGGACTGGCATGTGCCTATATGACCATAGACTTGTCCAGATTTCAAGTAAGAAGGGGAATGCTTTTCTGCCCTTTCACAGGATTTCACAGAATCACAGAATCACAGAA
>NW_010216843.1:0-364 GCF_000695765.1 Mesitornis unicolor
AAAAACCCCTCACAGAAAACCCAATACATGCCTCAGACATCTCTTCTATTGTTCTGAAGATATGTTTTAGGCAAAGATTCAAAACCAGTTCATGACCACCATCAAGAATTTTCTATGTGGCATATTAAAGTGATGCCGTCCACTTCATTCCAAGTAACAGCCTATGGAGAGATCTGACAGTTTAAAGGTCGGAAAGCTTTTTTCCCTCCGTTGCTCCCCTGGTAATACCAGGACCGTTCCCTTCCCTGTTCCCTATACGTGGCTAATTCAGTGCTGTGATAGGGAATATGAAGTTCTGTCACTTCAGATGTGGCCATTTGGATGCACGACCAGGCGGGCAGCAGCTGAATAAAGAGTAACACAC
>NW_010216844.1:0-365 GCF_000695765.1 Mesitornis unicolor
CAGCCATTCTGTAAACTGGAAGAAATGTTGGAAGGCTTTCAACAATTATGTTTACGAAGTGTCTTATAGGTAGAGATGAGCCAGCATATATAGTGAGCATGTATAAATAAGAGGGAGGTAGTTTTGAGTAGGTCATGGCTCACCAGAAAGATTAAATGAAAAGAAAACAAGAACAGTGTTGTAAAGGCTGTGACGCACACACAGAAGGCTCTTAACACACAGGAAAAAAACCTGAATGAACTGATGGAGAAGCTCTGTTAAGAAGCTGAGGTAGCACTATATGTTCTCCTTCAGACATCTCAATCTCAGATAAACCCAGCTTTGTTTTGAAAATGGCAGTTTCAACATTTTAAGTCATGTGAGTA
>NW_010216845.1:0-364 GCF_000695765.1 Mesitornis unicolor
AATTTTGGTTGATTTTAGGACAATTTGGGGTGGATTCAGGCTAATTTGACTGAATTTGGGTGATTTTGGGGCAAATTGAGGTGGTTTCAGGGCAATTCTGGGTGGATTGGGGCAATTTTGGGGCAATTTGGGTTGATTTTGGGGCAATTTGGGGCTAATTTGGCAGATTTGGGGTGATTTGGGGGCAAATTTGGGTGATTTTGGGGCTAATTTGGCTGAATTTGGGTGATTTGGAGGCAAATCTGGGTGGTTTCAGAGCAATTATGGGTGGATTTAGGGCAATTTGGGTTGATTTTGGGGCTAATTTGGCTGAACTTGGGTGATTTGGGGGCAATTTTGGTTGATTATGGGGCAATTTGGGGTG
>NW_010216846.1:0-364 GCF_000695765.1 Mesitornis unicolor
CCATCGGTTCAGACACCCCAATCCTTCATCTTGTAGGTAATTTCCAGCCCTATCTTTCATAATTTGAAGTAAAACTGCGTCCTTCAGCTGTTTGTGCTTCAGTTTGGGGTAATAAAGGAACTGAATGGGGCTGGACAAGGAGGCAGTGCTTGAGGAGGGTGGTGGATGTTTTTGGCGTGCAGCCAGCGTCTCCCCCCCCTTATTTCCTGCTGTCACTGGTCGCTTTTAAGCTGGTTTTTGGGGCAAAAAATAAGGGAAAAGGTGCCATTCCGCAGGGCCTTGGGGGGTGTAAGGGACCGGGTTGGGGGGTGATGGCCCTCAGAGGCCCCAGGCCAGGGGACGCCATCGCTGAGGGGCTATGGGG
>NW_010216847.1:0-366 GCF_000695765.1 Mesitornis unicolor
CAGATAAACCACGGGCTTCATCGAAGATGAAAAGGTGCCCCAGAGATTAGAGTACTTAGGACAAACCACATAATGGGCTGCGAGTGGAGTAGCAGGTTTATCAGAGAAAAGTGTGTAAGAAATCAAAAAAACCCTTAATTAAAGTGTCAGCATTTTGTGGGTTGGTCACAGCAAAGCCTGCTCATGAAGGAGAGTAACCCCAGGTTTGACACCCTCCCCTTAAATCTGATTGCTTCTTGTAGGCATTCATAGGAGAGGAAAGATGCTTGGAGGGGAAGATGGGGGTGAACTTTTGCAATCAGTCACCCTGGGCAGAGCTGGGGTTTGTACGTGGTGGGTGCTTCAAGAAACCAAGCAAACCCTGAC
>NW_010216848.1:0-364 GCF_000695765.1 Mesitornis unicolor
TTTTTAAACTTTGAGGCTTTTACTCTGTTATAATACATTTTTTCCCTATAATTTAATTCTTGCGTGTAGATTTGAAGTCTAAGCTGCTGTAGATGTAGCCATATTTTCAAACTGGCTCTGTTCCTTCCTGCACGTGTTTGCTGTACCACAGCGATGTGCTTTCCACTGCTCAGCACCAGTGGATGGTCTGTTCCCCGTGAAACAGCAGCCACCTCCCAAGCCTTTCTTGCTTTAGGGTGAGGAGTCTTTGACCAACTTTGATTTAAGCTTTCCACATGTGAGGATCATCTTTATCCAAAATGTTTTACTGGTTTACAGCGCAGGATTTGCAATCTTAACTTTCAGGTCATGCAGCTTCACACAT
>NW_010216849.1:0-366 GCF_000695765.1 Mesitornis unicolor
AGGAAGACAAATTCTGCAAATCTGCATTCCAAGATGTTTACTGGCAAAAAGGAAGTGAAATCCAAGGCACTGCCAACTTAGAAATCAAAGAACCCTATCTAGAAGATGGTGGAAAACGTCGTCCAGCCAGGAGTCCAGATGAGAGTTTGTCCCCTCCATCACCTGTTGCCAAAACACCACTAAGTGAACATAGTGTGAACTTTTCATTCACTCCCAATGAGATCAAGGTCTCGGCTGAGCCTATCCCCATTGCTACATTGCCTAATGTACATCAAGAAGTTGCCAAAGAATACTGTGCAAGCCCTGAAGATAAAACATTAGAAGTAGCATCTCCCTCACAGTCTGCTGCTGGTAGTGCTGGCCACA
>NW_010216850.1:0-366 GCF_000695765.1 Mesitornis unicolor
AGGTTGACTAAAGATCATCCTTCATGGTCAGAAGAAAACCAGTGAGACGGCAATTCTTTCCATCCACAGCCAACTGCCAAACACGGCCGCTGTCATCAACCTGAGCGAGTATTGCCTTAAGTGGCACGTCCTGTCCCGTGCACACTGCAATGAGGTGGGGCTGCTATTGCCATGGATGGTATGTTTGGGCGCACCCATGCAGCGGGTTGCAATGAGGTCCTTTGTGGCCTCACTTTGTGACACCACACTGCCCTGCAAGTTACCGCGGATGTAGCCCGCAGCCCACAGTGTCTGGCAGGACAGCAACGGGACAGGGCAGGAGCACGGAGCCGGCAAGGAGCCCCCGAGCACAGCCCACATCCTTCC
>NW_010216851.1:0-366 GCF_000695765.1 Mesitornis unicolor
ATGGAGAAGGCTGAGGTACTCAATTACTTTTGTGCCTCAGTCTTCACCATCAAGTGCTCTCGCCACATCACCCAATTCACAGAATCCAAAGGCAGGGCCTGGGAGAATTAAGAACTACCCACTGCAGGAAGAGATCAGCTTCAAGATCATCTAAGGAACCTGGGACCTGATGAGTTGGATCCATGGGTCCTGGAGGAACTGACCACTATCTATCATACCTGAGAAGTCATAGTAGTCTGGTGAAGCTCCCAGTGATCGGAAAAGGGGAAGCATAACCCTCATTTTCAAAATGTAAAAAAGACAGACCCAGGCAACTACAGGCCAGTTTAACCTTGGTGCCCAGCAAGATCATGGAGCAGATCCTCC
>NW_010216852.1:0-364 GCF_000695765.1 Mesitornis unicolor
TGCTCCAAGGTCTTTATCTTACAGATAAGTCAGTTTTTCTGTTTTATTATTTGTTCAGGCAGAGGTATTCCAAACTAAGAATTCAAACATTGTATTTCTTACTGCAAGTGTCAGCTGAAAGGGAAAAAGGCAACTTGCACTTTTTCCTTACTGGGGGGAACTGTCTGAACAAAGAGCTAAGTAGAAAATTAGTTAAAACTTATAAGATCCACTAAATATAACTCCACTGGCTGTTTTAAAGTATTCTGACAATTTTCCAACATCAATCAGTTTCAAAATATCAGATCATTAAAACAAAGCCATGAGAATGTTATCAGCTGATTGCTAAAGAACAGTGAATTAGGAGACCTGGCTCCTATTGCTA
>NW_010216853.1:0-366 GCF_000695765.1 Mesitornis unicolor
AGGAAGACAAATTCTGCAAATCTGCATTCCAGGATGTATACCAGCAAAAAGAAAGTGATATCCAAGAGACTACTAAATTAGAAGTCAAAGAGTCCTATCAAGATGTTGATGGAAAACACAGTCCAGCCAAGAGCCCAGCTGACAGTTTGTCCCCTCCGTCACCTGTTGCCAAAACACCACTGAGTGAACGTAGTGTGAACTTTTCACTCACTCCCAATGAGATCAGAGTCTCATCTGAGCCTGTTACCATTGCTACATTGCCTGACACACGTCAAGAGGTTGCTGAGGAGCACTGTGCAAGCCCTGAAGATAAAACAATAGAAGTAGCATCTCCTTCACAGTCTGCTGCTGGTAGTGCTGGCCACA
>NW_010216854.1:0-366 GCF_000695765.1 Mesitornis unicolor
TGGACTCGATGATCTTAAAGGTCTCTTCCAATTTTTATGATTCTGTG
Source organism: Mesitornis unicolor (assembly GCF_000695765.1). Taxonomy (NCBI): domain Eukaryota; kingdom Metazoa; phylum Chordata; class Aves; order Mesitornithiformes; family Mesitornithidae; genus Mesitornis; species Mesitornis unicolor. The sequence continues at coordinate 48 of NW_010216854.1, forward strand.
ATTCTTTTAAGTTGGCCACTCATAACTACATTGCACATACCAGGAGCCAGAGGGAATAGCTGGTAGCTGAAGAGATTATTTTTATTTTTCTCAAATTTGAAAGCTCAGATCTCTAGGCTCTGTGCCACCTTTGAGCCATTTTGATGAAGGACTCTTAACTGGTTTTATTTTTTTGCTTGGAAATTTAGTATATACTTTTCTGGGGTCCAAAGGATGTACAGGCACTCAGAGAAACTGTCAGGTATGAACGTCTGGAGCTCCAGTTCCTGCCCGCTCTGAGCTCCCAGCAGTCCCTTTCTTTGCCTCAGTTTCCCTCTGT
>NW_010216855.1:0-366 GCF_000695765.1 Mesitornis unicolor
GAAATTCATGAAACTGAAGCTGCAAAAGGTGGGTAGGAACCTTAGGTTTTGCCCATCTCTTTAAAGCAAGACAAGGGACTCGCTCATTATTTCACCATTTAATGTCTTCTTCAACATGAGAAAATGAGAACTCGATTTTATTTTTATTTTTTTTACAATCACAGCTGCTTTCCTAACATCTGCAGTGTATGGTAACTAAGAATTTTGTCCACATATTTGAGTGGTTATGTATGCACTTTCTCAAAATATTCTTTAGAGCCTTCTGGGCTTGGTTTGATCTGTCAGGAAAAGAAAAAAAAGTTATTTTATGCTACAACTAAGATAAAAAAATACAGATCTGACATTTTATCCAAGAAAACCCATGCA
>NW_010216856.1:0-362 GCF_000695765.1 Mesitornis unicolor
TGAAGCTCGTGCTGGTCCCTATACCTGTTCAGTGATCCATGAAAGTGTGTCCATAAATACAGCTGCACATCCAGCAAGTGCGACTAAGCACAAGGAACAGATGTGAAAGCAGAAAGGCAGCAGTTACCTATACGTTACGCAGAGAAAAGCACTGCTCTGAGACGATGCCTTCTCACCTGTGTTTGTCCTCACACCATTTCTTCTTTTATTCCACTCCCAATATCAAAGCTCAGTATCTAATGGAAAATGTTTAAAAAATGTATTTACGGAGGAGTGAAAAGCACAGCTACCTCTAACAGCCTCCTTACTTTTGAAAAATAAGTAGTTTTTATATATTTCCCTTGCTTATCGTATACAAAAAA
>NW_010216857.1:0-364 GCF_000695765.1 Mesitornis unicolor
TGCTTACATATATGTCATCATCCAAAGGTACCTAAAGGATTAATGTTCAACAGAAAGTTCTAAGTTAAAAATAAAGATCGCACTGTTAGCAATAATCCAGGTCAGACAATCTGCTTGTCTTTTCTACATTTTACATACACATTAAGTCTTCGTGCTACAAACAGACTGTACAAAAAATCCCAACATCATAGGAATAAGCAGAGATACTAAATGTAAATGAATATTCAAATGCATTACATTTAGCAGATAAGCAAAGTCCTTCAACATTTGCTATACCAAATTACTACCAATTTATTAAAAGACAAAGCTACTTCAGTAGCTATTTTGAAGTCCAAATAATTATTTTAAAAGTTGCTAAGCATTC
>NW_010216858.1:0-367 GCF_000695765.1 Mesitornis unicolor
CTTTGTGCCGTCCCTCTCCCATCAGATGCACACCCACCACTTTCCATATGAGGGCCGCACAATGAGGTTTCTATCTGTTGAGAGCAGTGTTCAGCCCTGCCATGAGGGCTTTCATCCTGTTATACCAACATCAGAAGGCGTTATTCCATTTTAACGACCAACCAAGATGTAAACCTATCCTTTGAGACAACCTGCCTGCCACGTCCTGCAGCTCCCTGCCTACCCCACCATACCACATGCAACAACATCATTTGCTCTCCTCACACCCTTGCAGCCTCTCTCCAGCTCTAACTAATGGGGCTGTGGCGACTGTGGCTGAGTTTTGACCTTGCGCAAAGGTAAATTTGCAACCTGGAACACCTTTTCT
>NW_010216859.1:0-366 GCF_000695765.1 Mesitornis unicolor
TTTTTTTCCTGGCATAAGTGTGAACTGGTGGTATAGGATCTAAAATACCTGAGTACATCCAGCACATATTCTGACTCAAGCAGCCCAGTCTGCTGGGAGCAAGTGGATGAAGGTGTTGGGGTAGGCAGCAAAGAGCTGCTTCCTCTGGCAGCTCTACTGAGCCGGGAGCAGGTAATGCAAAGTTTATTCTTTACAGGTGACAGGAAGGGGCTATTTCTACTGAAATGGAAACAATTGCTCTCTTTGGAGCAGAGCAAGTAAGAGAAACTGTGCTGAATGAAGTGAAGCAAGGAATAGGAGTGGAATCATCTCTAGGTAGGTCTCAAGGATTGCTGAACTGAGTGATCTTGCTAGAAGATCGTCATT
>NW_010216860.1:0-367 GCF_000695765.1 Mesitornis unicolor
TTGGCAAGATTGATCTTATCATCACCTTTCAGTCTTCCTAAGTTAGAAACTCTTGAAATAACAACGGCACTAGGCATAAATTCATGACTAAAATGTACTTTGCTGATTTATGGATTAGAACTATTCAACAACTATTCAACTATTTCAACACCACTACAGATGAAAATTATTAAGTGACAAATGTTGTCATCAAAAGCCATCAATAGAAGAATTACATCAAAACTTTAAGACTTACTTTTCCTGCTGCCATCAAGGACAACGCAAATTGATACCAGAGATGGAACTCTTCAAATGCAAACTTCATGGCTCTTTCTAAACACTAATGTTGGGGGAAAGAATTGTTATTTAAGGGCACGTTCTTCAATTA
>NW_010216861.1:0-367 GCF_000695765.1 Mesitornis unicolor
AGATCACACATCTCATGCAGCTTTGGTAAGGCACAGGGACAGCCGTGTCCTTTCTCTGGTAAAATGCGTGATCTCAGCATCGCTGTCTACGTTCTGCCATGGGTGGAGGGGCTCTGCATCCAGAGCCCAGCGGGAGCCGTCCCTCCGCGTCGCCAGGGATCCTGCTGAGTCCTGCCCACAAAATGCTGCTGGGGTTGGTGCTGGTCCATTGGGTCTTTGGTGCCCAGGACCTTTTTGGGCCGGCTGCTTCTGGAGGCCGTGCCTGGTCCTGTCCGTACGGCTGTGTCCCTGGTCACAGGGATGTTTGAGACACAAACCAAAGAGCAGCTGGGTCTCCTTTTCTCAGTGCTCTTTGTGCTCTTAGTCC
>NW_010216862.1:0-367 GCF_000695765.1 Mesitornis unicolor
AAATAGAGGAGAACCTGCCATCCTCCTCCTTCTGCAGCATTTACCACATCACCACTTCCATCCTCACACCCAGCACAGCACAGTGACCACATTACTCCCCTTTCCCCTGCACACCTCCTGCTGTTTAACAACTTACGTCTGCAGGTGACACCAGCGGCATTCGTGCGGGTGCAGGGCTGGTCTCTGGGGGACCCCCTGGGGCAGGACATGAGGAAGGGCATTCCATTCCCCGCACACTGAAGCTCTCTATCTCACATGGGACTGACACCTTCTCCAAAGTGAGCTGCCCCAGGGACAGACAGGGCTGTGCCACACTGCAGCTCCCCACACACCACATCGGCAGCTTTGGGACCAAAGTCTGAGTCAC
>NW_010216863.1:0-366 GCF_000695765.1 Mesitornis unicolor
GCCTGGCTGCCCTCCTGTAACTCCCTGGGCTATTGCACTGTCGACTGTGAAAGTCTTTTTATTGCTACTGCAAGGTTGTGGCTCTCATTGGGTTTCTGTCTATATTACCACCGCTGTTCTATGTAACGATGTTCTGTGTATCAGTGTATCAATGTACTTCTGATTTTCAAAACTGAGTAGGTACACGTGGGCACACAAGTTCATGTTTAACCACCTAAAAAAATGGTCTGATTTTCAAAACTGCTGTGCAATCAGCAGATTCCACTTAAGTCAAAAGTAGGAAGTAAAACTTTGTATTCTATACTTCTATTTTTTATAGTGCTTTTCTTAATAAGTATATTCTAAACCTATACTGTGCTAGCAGAA
>NW_010216864.1:0-367 GCF_000695765.1 Mesitornis unicolor
CTTAGTCATTCCTTTCCAATTAACATCAGAATAAGTTAGTTACTTGTAATGATGTCTCTTCTTCTGAGACACTAAAAGAAAATGAAAAAATGAATAAAGATAATCTTAAGTAAATTAAAAGAACATTTTAACTGAGCTTAACAAGCCTAAAGCTCATTAGCAGTGTCTGTGGCTTTCTGCTTTGTGTAATGCAAACTCAATACAATGGGCTTTGTGTAATACAAACTCAATACAGTGGGCTCAGAATAAAAACAACTTTTCTAGAAAGTTTTATTTTGCACTATATTATACATTTGATGATTTCTCAAGTTCATCTTTATACATCTGCGAAACTGAAACAACCACCATGCACATTTTTAATTTTTAA
>NW_010216865.1:0-367 GCF_000695765.1 Mesitornis unicolor
TGCTCACATCCCCAACTTATTTCACTTTTTAAACAAGAATTGCTCTCCGAAGCCACCCATTCCTACACCCACACCTAAGAACTGGCTTTTGGGACATGGTGAGAGATTTTGTAGCAGTAAGACAGTTGTTAAAGCATTCAAATACTCGTAAGTCCGTTGCCTTTTCGACTTCTCACCCTGGACATTCACCCCGGTACGTACCATTTCTGATTGTCTAAGCCACAGAACGGAGCCTAATTAACAGCAATTAAATAGATTCAATCTCCCATGCGAAAAATTAATCCCTTAAACAGCTTTGGTAACCTAGTATATCGTTAGCTTTGTGTAAATATTCTGCAAACATCCCTTCTCCCCCCGAAAAAAAAAA
>NW_010216866.1:0-367 GCF_000695765.1 Mesitornis unicolor
GCAGTGTGAGGAAAGAACACGAAAAATGTATTTGCTCAGATCAGACAGACATCTGCAGAGATCACAACGTACAATTTTAAAGGGAAATACTCAAATAACTCAAGAGAAACCATCACTGCTTTTTTCTAAGCTGACAATAGCGAAGCTGCCCAAATGCAGAGATTTTATTCCGCACGGCAGTTTCGTCTGTAACTGCAGGTCTGACCTGAATTACTGCCTGGCAACACACAGAGTGCAGCTCCTCTGTCTTCTCAACTCATACCGCTCCAGACAGAACACAAGGGAGTGAACTTCCAGAGTTACTTTTTGTGTGCTGATGTGGAAATAAACAACACAGACCTTCACCTCACCCCTCTGAAGCAACAAC
>NW_010216867.1:0-367 GCF_000695765.1 Mesitornis unicolor
TTGTTTCTGGGTTGGTGAGATAAAATATTTTGTGGGAGCAGAAGTTCTTCAGTTGTACAAATACGCTCTCAAAAATAATGTCTTTGGTTTACTCTCAAGATTTTGATAAGGCTAGTTAGAAATTTCAGATAATTGCAAATCACTTATTTATTTAGTACTGAAATATGCAGATGTGTAAAATCAGATGAAGGAACTTGGTGAGGAGACTTAAGATGGATTTTCAAATCCAAATCAGTGTGGTATGCGCTATCCAAAAATTACTGATAATATCTACAATTCTGAGTTCACTTCAGATCCATAGTCTTTTCTGATTCCAGCAGGGCAGAAATGTTAGTGATTTTAGTTGCATCTTTTAGAAAATAAAAAT
>NW_010216868.1:0-367 GCF_000695765.1 Mesitornis unicolor
AAAATGCCTCATTTTCAGCAGTGAAAACTAATCCTAATAATGTCTGTTCCAGAAATGCCGCCTTCTTGATTTATTTCATTTCTTTATTTTTTTAATTTCAGTGAGAAAAAACCTTGGCTTTTGTAATCATTCCTAGTGATGGTTCAGATACTCAGTAAATGCAGCAGTGGGGTGAGCCCAATTTGTTCCAGTTCACAACTGCAGCCCTTCTAGATTCAAAGGGTAACTTTCTTCCTATTTTGAGACCTCTGATTATAGCATTACATCTTTCCTTACTGCTGTCTAAAGGATCAGTGCTTTGCTGGCCATGTAACAAAACCTTTACAGGCTGTAGGACAGGAGAGGTTTTGTTCTCTTGTGTAAGGTT
>NW_010216869.1:0-367 GCF_000695765.1 Mesitornis unicolor
GATGGACTGGGAGAGGGCTATTTCATGTAGGTATGAGATGAATGAAGGTGATGGAAGGGTTGGTTGGCCAGAAGCATCTGTGTGCTAACCCATTGCAGTAGCAGGGGTTGCTTCCAGTGGAGATGATGGCTAAATGCAGGAGGATGAGCAAGTGGCTGAGAAGGGACAGTGTGTGTTTATTAATCCCGAATTACGGGGCTGAGGAGGGCTCATGTCCCAGGTGACATTGCCAAGAGAGCACCAGAAGAGCTGCTCCTCTGTGAGCACACCAAGGGTTTTGAGGGGAGGCTGTATCATGTCAAAGTGATTACTCCTCTCCCTTAGCTGACGAAATAGTTTGCTTGGAAAAAAAGGGATGGTCAAGCAG
>NW_010216870.1:0-368 GCF_000695765.1 Mesitornis unicolor
GTGATTCTGTGTGATTCTGTGAAACCATTGACATTTTTCAAATGTATCTTTCTTTGTTTAAAAATTATACCCTATAAAAGTACATTATTTTAGAATACATGCAATAATATACAATTCTATGGCTCTTTAGGTACAACCAGTTCTACTGAAGAAATATGTTAACTGATATTGCAGCAAGATGAGCTTTATCAGAAAAGCCGGTGTCTAGTATCTCAGAGGAAAATCCATGATTTACCACTCTCTTAGTTTCATAGAAATTGGAATTTTTCAGCTGTAACAACAGGTGTAACAGACATGTGCACATGCAAAAGTCCCTTGTTTGTCCTAGGAGAATGCAACACTCTGTATTCTTAATTTTCCTTTACATA
>NW_010216871.1:0-367 GCF_000695765.1 Mesitornis unicolor
GCTGCAGCAGAAGCTGGAAAATGTAATAAATATCCATAGGTATCCCATGCACGCGCTGCGTTTAGCGTTAGGAGATCAGGAAACAGAAGCACCAGTGAGTTCTGGTGTGAGATAAAGAAATGCATCTGTACTTGGCTTTTGTCTGAGCAGTACTGCTCTGCAGTAATCCTCTACACAGCAATTTGGCTGAGTTTTGTAACTATTCAACTCTGTTGGGAGGTGGATTGCTAAAGGAGCAAGCAAGTTAGAGAGGGAGGGGGGGTGTGAAGGGGAGGCTTAAGAGCAACTTCAGAATTAAGGATTAACTGCAGTGTGAATCAGAAGTGTGATCTAACCAGTGATCTTAGCTCATGCAAAGCAGTTAGTT
>NW_010216872.1:0-367 GCF_000695765.1 Mesitornis unicolor
TTTTTGAGATACTTGCAGCTATTTTTAAACCACCTGCTGTGTCTGTACATATTCAGACCATAATGGGGAGGCACTGCAGGGCGATTCAATAGAAAATAATTTAAACAGAGAGGGGTGTAAGAAGAAGTGATAGAAAGTTCAGGAAGTTAATGCATTAGTTTTAGGTCTTTGTCTCCCCGTGATCTCACACACACACTCTTTTCTGCATGTCAAGCTTCAGATTTGGCTTCTGCTCCACTAAATTAATTTATCTGTAATTGCCTTCCATTCTTACAGTATTTTATTTATTAGGAAGCCAGTACTTCGTAGCACCAAGGGAAAGTTTTTGTCTGTCCTTAGAGAGATGTTGGCAATGATGTGCAGGATG
>NW_010216873.1:0-367 GCF_000695765.1 Mesitornis unicolor
CAAATCACATTTCCTTGCTTCTGTACATAGGTTTTAGCTAAGATGTGCTTATGACTAAGCTGGCATTCGTCTTTCTGCACACCAGACAGCCGTGGGGAATGTGGGTGCTGACCAGCAGACTAGGAAGATTAAAGAGGAGCCAAATAACAGTGGTCACTTTTGTTCAATCTGAGCATTCTCACTAAAATTATTACAAAGATGCAAGCTTACTTGGGAAGGAATGGTTAACCTGTGTTATCCCTTACATCGAAGAAGCACCTTGCTTGTGGTTTGTTGGCATCACAGAACAAACTGGCAAGTATTAGACTTGTCAGTGTGAGAAAAACTCCAAAACCCACTGGTGAAACAGCCTGGCCTCATAGCTGTC
>NW_010216874.1:0-367 GCF_000695765.1 Mesitornis unicolor
CCAGCGTGCGGATGAGGTTCTGGCGCTGCGGAGGAGCCTTTACCCTCCTCTCCTCCTCCTCTTCCACGATGCCCTGGGGTTCCACGGAGTTGTCCTGCAGGCGGCGTAACTTAGGAGAGAAAAACCGCAGTTACGGCGAGGTTACAGCCCCAGAAATGCACAAGAGAGGCCAAGCCCCAGGCTGCTCCAGGCCCTAAGGAGAGTTAGGGTTGTGGTGGGATGTGTCAGCTCTGTCTCGTGGTGCTGTTCCCTGGGGGACACCCGCGTCCCAGCGCCGTTCCCAGCGCCCCACAGACACCGCTGACAAGAGCGGGCACCTTTCTGTCCCACATCTTGGTGCTTCTGTAGATGAGGCGCGTCGGGCGGG
>NW_010216875.1:0-368 GCF_000695765.1 Mesitornis unicolor
GTTTCTAGAAATTTACCAATGACTTAAGAAAGGAGCAGGAGCTGAAGAAGAGGACACAAAACCCCAACTTATCTTTACATTATACGTGTGATTTCGAGTGAGTTGTCAATATGCACGAACATCCACTGCAGTATCACACAGACAAAGCAGTGATTTTTGTATACTCTGAACATTCTGCACATTACAGGATATCATCTTTGAGAGCCAGACTTTTGTTTTGTAACTATTCATTTTAAAGTTTACACATATATTCTGAATTGCTTATGCTTCTGGTTTCTGCTTATCATATGCCAATTCCTTGCAAATAAAAGATTTTTTTATTCTCATGAATATATAAATATATCTATATCTATATCTATATCTGTATC
>NW_010216876.1:0-368 GCF_000695765.1 Mesitornis unicolor
TGTCTCTCCCCCAGGGAGGTTTGTTTTCAGGTCTGTGCGTGCTGCAGTGGCACTGGGATCGCTGTGTCCTTTGGTGCTGGGGACAGACGGGGACAGACGGCCGCTTGTCTGGTGTTGCCTTTGCACTGAGCCTCCTCCACCCCTGGAGATGAACCCTGAGGGGGGGAAGATAAGGGAGCCCCAAACACAGCCCCATTGTGTGGCCTTGTTTTGCTGCCAGCAGCGTCCCAGCCCCAAGGTGACCATGGGGAAGCCTCTGTGGTGGCTTTTTGGGGACAGAATGGGGTGCAAGAGCCCCAGCCCCCCCCGCCTTGCACAACCCATGGGGTGGGAGCAGCATCCCTGCATCCGAGATTTGATGGGAGGGC
>NW_010216877.1:0-368 GCF_000695765.1 Mesitornis unicolor
CCGGGACCCTCACCCAGAACCGCATGACGGTGGCGCACATGTGGTTTGACAACCAGATCCACGAGGCCGACACCACCGAGGACCAGTCGGGTGGGTGGGAGGCACTGGGGAGACTGGGGGGTATTGAGGGGTATTGTGGAGATGGGAGGTATTGGGGTTTTGGGGGGGTATTTGGGGCTATTATGGGTCTGGGGGCTACTGTGGAGCCACGAGGTTGATGCCACCGAGGACCAGTCATGTGGGTGGGGAGACTGGGGGGACTGGAGGATATTGGGGATCTGGGGGCTATTGAGGAGTATTTGGAGTCTGGTGGCTACTTGGGATCTGGGGCTGTTTGGGCCCCGAGGGCTGTTATGGACTGGGGGCTA
>NW_010216878.1:0-368 GCF_000695765.1 Mesitornis unicolor
TTTTCCTTTCTGTGGCTTGTTACAACTGGGACGTCGCACCTATACTACATCTTAAATTTGTCATAAACAGTTTGGTAATGTTCGTGGCTATGGTGGAAATGACTGCTGTATAGACATCTCTGGATTAGACTTTTTGCTGACCTGTGGCTGACTTCAGGCCTTTCAAAGTTCTTATGTTGGATGGGAAGGTACACTTGTCTTGTAATAAGTCTCAGAAATAGGGCAGAAGATGATAAATTCATTTTTTTCCCTACTAAAGTGAGCAACAGTTATGACATTGCAAAATTCTAAGCATAGTTTTATGTTAAGGAAAACACATATTTTTAGACTTGGTGTAAAATATACCAGAGGTTGGTCAAAAAATGAAC
>NW_010216879.1:0-368 GCF_000695765.1 Mesitornis unicolor
GAAGGCCTCGTCAACTTCCTCACCCTCATCTTCCTGCATTAGTTGCTTATAATCAGGGCCCTAAAGCATAAAGGGCAGGCAAAAATCACACCCAAAGCAAGACTGGGATCTGGTTAAAGAAATGCTTGGCAATACAAGGCTCTCCACTGTTTGGGTAACACCACAAAGCTCCATGAGAAGCTGCTGGGATGGAGGTGGTGGCTTCTACTCCCATGGGCATCCTGGGACCAGCGGGATAGAGGAGCTGCTGGGGTGGAGGTGTGGGCTGCTAGTCCCATGGGCAGATGATGGGATGGAGGTGGTGGTAACTATTCCCATAAAAATCCTTCCCCTGCATGTGACCTGCCTTCTGGACGAGGGAAGGGCTG
>NW_010216880.1:0-368 GCF_000695765.1 Mesitornis unicolor
GTGGTGTGCTTTCTGACATGGTACCTGGCTAACAGGGTTGCTCTTGCACTTTCCAGCTGTGGTCCTTCCTTCATCAGTGGCAAGTCCATACGCTGTTGAAAGACCCAGTGCATGGCATGAAAAGCACCAGGGCAGAGAGGAAGCTGGTTCTGACCAGCAGATGTTCAGAAAACATAGAGTTAATGTTAGTTTATTCACAGCAAACACAGATTCCCAGGTGCTGACAAAGTCTGGCTGATAGGTGGCTGTTGGGACACTTTGGGGTTTTGGGCAAGTTTAGAGTTTTGGAAATTTGTTTTTGGTGGTGGTGGTCGGAGGTAAAAAAAACCAACAAACAAAACTGAGCCTGGGGAGGTTTCTCTCCTGGT
>NW_010216881.1:0-367 GCF_000695765.1 Mesitornis unicolor
CAAGCGTTACATAATGTACGTGTGGTATGTGGCTATAATGTGTGCTGGAGCTTTCCTATGGAGAACGTTTTGTCTCCGATTTGCATCAAATACTCCTATGTTTCCATTATAAGCATCTCTCCGGCTATTTGTAACTGTGACAAGGTGGGCACAAACAGCGATTCGTTCCAGGCTCAGATTCAGTATGTTGTTGCCCAAAAAGTTTGTTGGGATTTTTGGCGTGCGTCCTGAAACCATAGCTGAAAGAAATACTTTTACCAGAAGCCAGTTCTTTTTTCTTTGAACTTTATGCAGATAATCACTGCTGGGTTTGGTTATTCTGAAAGCACTGTTATATGCTGAAGTTCTTTAGAGTTTCGAAAAATAT
>NW_010216882.1:0-368 GCF_000695765.1 Mesitornis unicolor
GTTTTTCTATTCCTGATTTTGGTGACAGCAGGAGTTTGGGATGGACACCTACATGGCTCTCTCCCAACCTCCATCGTTCTGTAGATTCTGGAACATCAGCCCTCCCCAGACTGCAGTTACCCACAGTTTGTTCATGGCAGTTTATTTTGGTGGGTTTTTGTTTTGATTTTGTTTTTGGTTTTTATCTGCTACATCATCTCTCGGCCTCCTAGAGTAAAAAAAATCCAAACTGTTCCATCACTTACTCCTGTATTTTCATGTCCCTTCACTTCTCTCTCTTTTCACATTTGCCTATTTTTATTGTGCTCAGAGACAGAGTATTAAATCCCATTCAGCTACCTGGCAGCACAGGCGAGAATGAAATAGCA
>NW_010216883.1:0-369 GCF_000695765.1 Mesitornis unicolor
GTGTGGATCCCTGCTGTGGACCTGTGACCAGATGCACTACTAAGTGTGTGGATCCGTGTCGTGGCAAAGTGACCAAGTGCACCACCAGGTGCATAGATCCATGCTGCAGAGGCGTCACCAAATGCAAAACTAAGTGTGTGGATCCCTGCTGTGGCAAAGTGACCAAGTGCACCACCAGATGTGTGGATCCGTGCTGTGGAGGAGTGGCCAAGTGCGCTACCAGATGTGTAGATCCATGTTGTGGACCTGTGACCAGATGTGTCACTAAGTGTGTGGATCCCTGCTGCGGGCAAGTGACCAAGTGCACTACCAAGTGCGTGGATCCCTGTTGTGGTGGAGTGACCAAGTGCACCACAACGTGTGTGGATC
>NW_010216884.1:0-368 GCF_000695765.1 Mesitornis unicolor
TGGTGTAATTCTGCATCAGATCACACAGGCACAGCTCTCTTCGGGCCTCTCTGCTAGTCAAAGGGTAGAAATGTGAAGGCTGGCAAAGAAGAACAACTCCTTGATCACAGCAGTACTTTGCAATGATCTAGTGGAAACGCACTTTGATTTAGCTGTATTTGTACAGTCCAGGAACCCCTGGGGTTTATTTTACTCTGCAGTAAGTGTTTTAACCACCTCACATTTCTCCAGTGCCTGCTGCATGGGGCCGGTATAATCTTAGCTTTCCAGACTCGTGGGTCTGTGCATGTAGGAGGACATGAGGACAGGCCATCCCCACGTGCTCATGTCCTTCCCATCACCCACTCACAGCTTCGTGTTGTTTTTTT
>NW_010216885.1:0-366 GCF_000695765.1 Mesitornis unicolor
GTTCTGTGATTCTGTGATTCTGTGATATCTGCAGTGCAAGAAAGAAATTATTGAAATGATCAAACTTAACTAGACAAGGACTTCCCTTTAAAACAAGCTTAATTAACATTTAGCAAAACTTTCAACTTTAAGAAGTTTTGTTTAATATTTTTAGTAGCCTGACAAAATATAGATAATACTTATTTTTTTCCTTTTCTAAAAATAATTCATTTTGAAAAAGAATCCCATTATTTCTAAAACAGAGTTGCTAAATCAAAATGCTAGTGATCTACATAACAATATTAAAGTAAATATTTTCAAAATTAATTGGTATGCAGAGGCAGGCGTGCTTTACCCAAGATTTGTTATTTCCAAAGTACAGAAAAG
>NW_010216886.1:0-369 GCF_000695765.1 Mesitornis unicolor
TGGCAGAGGACAAGGCAGGAAGGTGGCCAATCCCAAGGGAATATAGAAGCTCCCAGCACCCAATGCAGGAGTGAAGAAGGAAAAAAAATTAATTGACCACAAATTCTGGTTGCTGAATGAAAGGGCTTATTTCAGCTAAAACCGTATGAATACTAAAAGCAAGTAGATGCAGAAAAAGAAATAACTGCACACAGTAATTTGGTTACAGATCATTCTCCTCCTACATACCAATAACAGATTTAGCTAGCTGATCCCAAGCTGCAGTGTTATCACCGAGCCAGTGTCCTGCCCACCTTCCACTACTGGGATATGTGGAACGGGTGATAACAATTCCACGCTCCTTGGTGGCACTCTGCAAAGCACTGACAT
>NW_010216887.1:0-369 GCF_000695765.1 Mesitornis unicolor
AGTGCTCGTCAGTGTAGAACTGCAATAAACCACTACAAATGCTCAAATGATTTGGCTAAATTCCTTTCGAGCACTCACTTAGACACTTCTCAGCCGATTTAGTTAACACTTTTTAAACTCTGCAGCATTTGTTATCTTTCACTTTAAAAACTGCTTCACTGGCTCAGATAGCAAGCACTACGTTTGATACATTTTTGTGCTAATAGCAAATATGCGGATGCACTTACCAAACCGGGTTCATTTCAATTTTAGAGAAGTGTTTGACAAGACTTTATTCTACTATTATTATACATTAATTTTGTTGGTTCTGTTGGTTCTGTCCTGTCAGACATGCTTTCATAGATGATTGTTTATTCCCTTAGGTCACAT
>NW_010216888.1:0-369 GCF_000695765.1 Mesitornis unicolor
CCCATCCCCATCTCCCCCCATCCCTCACCCATCTCCTCACCCCACACCCACGGGACCTCCCAGCTCCACCTCCCGGTCCCTCCATCTCCTCCCATCTCTCCACCACCTCCGCGTCCTCACGTCCCCGTCCCCCCAGACCTCCTGGAGAAGTCCCGCGTCATCTTCCAGCTGAAGGCCGAGAGGAACTACCACATCTTCTACCAGATCCTGTCCAACAAGAAACCGGAGCTGCTGGGTGAGGCCTGCACCTCCAGCCTGCGCTCCCCTCCTGCCTCCACCTCTAGGGGGGTGACAGAGCAGGATTTGGGGACGGCTTGGGCCAATTTTGTCTCCGTGCCGGGCCAGAGATGCTCCTGATCACCAACAACC
>NW_010216889.1:0-369 GCF_000695765.1 Mesitornis unicolor
ACCCTGTAAGCAGGGGAGGGCGGTTTCCCGGTCCCCTCCTGTGGCCCCGGCGGTTTTCTGCCTGCTGGTGGCCTGGCCGGCGTGACCCCCGGAGTCGGGGACGCGTCACGGCATTTGCCCCTTGGCGTGTTGAGGCCGCTGCGGCCTCCATGCGGCCCCGGGGGGCCGGCCTGAGGCTTTCCTGTCCTGCTCGGCGGTAGGGATGGCTCCCCAGACGGTGGCTGCACAGAGCTCGCTCCCCCTCCTGCGAAGCGGTGTTTGTGCGTCCCTCGTCCTCGTCCTGTGTCGGTGTGGGTGCGCGAGCGAGTGAGCTTGTCCTTTAGGCCCCTAGTAAAATCGCTGCAGCTTAGCTTAGCTTAGCTTAGCTTA
>NW_010216890.1:0-369 GCF_000695765.1 Mesitornis unicolor
TCCAGCCCTGCTCCCCCCACCACAGGACGCAGCTCCAGCGCCCCGGTCTCCATCACTCACGAATCGGGAGGAGTTGTCGTTGCGGATGGTCTTGGCGTTTCCAAAAGCTATGGAGGGGGTAGAATGGGGTCACAGCGTGATCCGGAGCAGGGGGACCCATGCCAAGCCCCAGGATGGATGTGGGGGTACGAGGTTTGGGGTGCGAGGTTTGGGGTGCGAACGCTCACCCTCCAGCACCGGGTTGGACTGCAGCAACTGCTCCTTCACCCTGTCCACCTCCTCCCCTTTGCTGCACACCGCGGCCACGTAGGACATCACCAGTTTGCTGGCCTCTGCGCGAGGGACCGTGGGTGCTTGAGGGGGGATCCG
>NW_010216891.1:0-369 GCF_000695765.1 Mesitornis unicolor
CCTGGGCTCTTTCCTGCCCCACTCACCCCGGAGCCGTGACCCCCGTGTCCCAGGTGCTGCCCCATCCCGTGGGGGACACTGAGTCCTTGTCCCTTCCCACCCACCGCCCCACGCAGCAGCGGCTGCACGGGCTCTGTCTCACCCCCTAAATTTAGCAGTGGTGCCAGGGCGAGTGATGGGACAGGGCTGTTCTGGCACTGCCCGTCCCGGGCACCCGTCCACGCCGCTGCTGGGGGGGCTGGCACCGGACAGGGACCGGGGGGCCTGGGTGAGACCCCAATCTGTGCCAGGCCCTGCTGCCTGCAGGGGAGAGCACCCACATCCTGGGAGGACCCCACATCCTGGGAGGACCCCACATCCTGGGGAGAC
>NW_010216892.1:0-369 GCF_000695765.1 Mesitornis unicolor
TTCCAACCTGGGATTCTGTGACTGTGATTTTATGAATGAGTAACGGCTGGCTGAGCACTGACGATGACTGGGGCAGATGTGGCCCAGAAGTCACATCTGGCTGTACAGACCACAACCCCTCTGGTCAATCCCATGAAGTCCTTAACGAACTCCAGTTGGCATTTGGAATAAATCCTGATATCCAAGATACAGCTGCTTTTCTGGGAGTAAATCTGTGGGAACTTGTGATGTGTAAAGCAAGGAGGGTATCACAAGTAATTTCTAGTGATGGATAATAAAGAAGTTACGCATTAGGAATAGTGATTGGTGTTATTACTAATAATCTGGATTATTACTGTAACTGATAATGTCTGTTATTGCTGTTAATGT
>NW_010216893.1:0-369 GCF_000695765.1 Mesitornis unicolor
CAGCTAAACCAGAGACAAGTGTCAAAGTGAACACTGAACAGAGCACTGCTTGCAGAGCTGTCTTCAGGTTGCAAGTGCCAGAAAATACTCATGCCACAGCTTCTACAGGAGGGCAGCTGCACACCACACTAGTGAGTTACTGACATCTTCAGCACAAGCTTCAGCCCCCTCCCATTTTCACAGTGACATGCTACAGTATTTCAGCAAGACATTACGACTGTGTGGTAGCACAACTGGAGGTGGTAAGCATGTTCACCCGAACTAGCTGAAGTGCAACGCAGTATTTTCAAATACTCTCAGTGATCTCATTCAATAAAGGTCTTTAGAGGAAACAACCTGCCAATATATGCATGCATATATATATATATA
>NW_010216894.1:0-369 GCF_000695765.1 Mesitornis unicolor
TGCCCTAAAATGTGTATGTAGTACTTTGCAAATATAAAAATCAAATCCCTAGCTCCTCAAGACGTAATTTAAAAGTAAGAACCTGCTTACTTCCTTGAGGAAAACCACCTTTAGAGGCAGCATGAGCTTTGGCCATTCTCTTGCCAGGCCTGATGTGTGCAGTCTTGTATGTACATTTTTTTTCTTTTAAAAATACTCCATGCTTTTTTCCAGTTTGCAAAGACAATGCAGAGATTAGGTTTCCATCTCATAAGTCATCCAGTAGCACCATGATGATCTAGGAGGACAGTTGCACGATTGGTACTAATGGGTGTGGACAGCCAGATATAACATCTAGATATACCACTGCCAGTCTCCTGTTTTGAAGAG
>NW_010216895.1:0-369 GCF_000695765.1 Mesitornis unicolor
CTCCAGGTGCCAAAGAGAATCAACATCTTGAGTGAGTCAGCCCATTATCCAGCTTTCACTTTCATGCCAAGGTCAACTGTCTTTCAACAGGTCCCAGGTTACACTAAAAACACACCTTCAAGCGGAGTGAGGCAAATTGAAGTAAGCAGAGAGAAACACACAGGGGAACATTTCCCAGATGGGAAACAAACTGATAAACACATTCAAGTGATCTGAAGAATGCACCTGGGGCACAACACACACAAGCAAGCCTGCAGCACCAAAGCAAAGCAGCTACATGGCCATAAGTCTTGGACTATTTGGTGATGATCTAGCATCTCCCATGCCTGCAAGCCAGCTGGCCTTCCTTCATAAGTGTCCAAAAGCTGT
>NW_010216896.1:0-369 GCF_000695765.1 Mesitornis unicolor
AAGTTACAGATCACTCCATCAGAGTGACAGCAACAGACTCGCGGGGGACCCGGTTTCTGAATTGTGAACGAGGACCCGAGCAAGCCAGGCTCAGCTGGAGGTATCTGCAGGTGTCAAGATTTGTACCTCGGAGTCCTCAGGTACCTACAATTCTGCTGGATTTGCCCCATTTGCAGCCTTCCCCACTCCCCCCGTTGCAGGTCCCATCCTGCGATCCCAGCTCCTTCATCCCAACACAGGGACTCAACCCCTGGGTCTCCTCGCAGACCTGAGCCTGCGCCTACACATAAATGGGATCCAGTGGAGACTTTTGAAGTACAAAAATCCCCTTGAAAATGACCCCTGGGGAAGCTGAGGATGCCTTCAGGT
>NW_010216897.1:0-369 GCF_000695765.1 Mesitornis unicolor
GGTGAAATTTTACCAATTTTAGGTCATTTTGGGTGAAATTCCCACAGTTTCGGGTGGAATTTGTGGGATTTGGGGACATTTTGGGTGAATTTCTCACAATTTTGGCTCATTTTGGGTGAAATTCCCGGGATTTTGGGTCACTTTAGGTGAAATTCCCACATTTTTGGGGCATTTTGGGTGAAATCCTGGAGATTTTGGGGCTTTCTGGGGCGTTTTGATCAATTTGGGGGGGTTTTTTGGTGCATTTTGCTGGATTTTGGGGCCATTTTTATGGTTTTTGGGTGCGTTTGGGGTTTTTTTTGGTGGATTTTAACGGAGTTTGATGAATTTTGGGTGGATTTGGGGGCACTTTGATGGATTTTGGGTCCA
>NW_010216898.1:0-370 GCF_000695765.1 Mesitornis unicolor
GTGGGTGGGATCCCCTTCGTGTAACCCCACTGAGTGTTTGTTCTGCCTGCCCTGTGGGACAGCCTCACTGTGCTCCTGTGCTGCCTGGAAAGAGCTGCCTCACTGCAGGTGCTTTTTGGGGTCCTTCTCTTCATGAGAGCCCCCCAGTCAGCCAGGGATTGATGAGGTCCCTCCCCAGCAGGGATTTTCATGGGGCTGGCACAAGCTGCTGCCTCTGGAGAAGAGGCTGGAGCCCATCATCATCATAACCATTGTCACACCTCACTTCACCTCTTCTGCACAGCCCCAGGCTGTTTGAATTCAGGTGTAAATCACCACTTAGGGAATTTCTCCCTCCCCAGCATCAATAAAGATCAACTTAACACTAACA
>NW_010216899.1:0-370 GCF_000695765.1 Mesitornis unicolor
TTGGGCTTCTTGTACTGGATGAGAGCAGTTGCCAGTTGACTACTGCCAATCTTTGTCCACCTTCTTCGTGACTGTGATTTTATAAGCATCTATCAAGCGTTTTCAGTTGTCTTTTTTCCAGGTTGAAGAGTCATAGTCAAACAAAAGCAGACACATAGCTTTGTAGCCTTCATATATGTTTTCCTGGTCAGCTATATCATTTTTGAGATGGAGAATTAGCTGCGTAGAGTATTCAGGATACTGCATAGATCACAGTATAGAGTGACATGATATTTTTCTGTGATGAATGAACTCGACTGTAGTGTGGTGGTGAAATCTCTTACTGCTACAGATCAAAAATTTTGCCCAGACATAAAGTAATCCCGTTGCT
>NW_010216900.1:0-369 GCF_000695765.1 Mesitornis unicolor
CTTATTAGAATGACATTCTATTTAAACACACAAGGTTCTTAGTTAATTTTAATTTGTTCTAATTCATTAAGTTGGAGCCCTCAGATCAAGATAATTCATGTTATTCTGGACAGTAAATGTTGGTTGTTTTTGGTACACCCAACAACAGTGCATCATCTGAAAATACTGTGCTTTTTCAGTTTCCTTCTAAAGAATTGTGAAGAGCATTTTCATTTTCATTTTGTTGGAAAGAAAGACTCTTTGCATATGATAAAAAGATAACTTAAGATTGGCTTTGCAGTGCTATTTCCTTGTAGGTGCCAGTCAGTAGATCTGTTCTTGATCTAGAAATAGGTGATCAGTTCTCTCTACCTGCTGCTTTGCTTTGCT
>NW_010216901.1:0-370 GCF_000695765.1 Mesitornis unicolor
TTACCCTTCTGATTCTCTCCCCCATCCCACCTGGAAGGAGTGAGCAAGTGGCATTGTGGGGCTTAGTTGCTGGCTGGAATTAAACCACAAAACAGCCCAAGTTCACATTTGTATCAGTAATAGAGATTCTTTAGTCTATACACAAAACCCACCGTTTAGAATAGCTGAGGCAAATGAATTCCATGTACTTCAGTATTTCATCATGTTTTACTGTTAGAAATTGTGGAAAATACAAGAGAAGTATTAACTGAAAAATGCAGTGGAAGTGGGCACAAAAAGAAGCTAAAGGGAATGGGAAGGAAGGGAAGAGAGAAATCAAAGCTGCTTACAGACACTTGTGCTTTTAAAGTCCACCTCTGGAAAGGAAAGA
>NW_010216902.1:0-370 GCF_000695765.1 Mesitornis unicolor
CTTTTTTTTTTTAAATCTTCTAAGACCGGGCTGCTTCTTTCTAGAGGGTGACTGAGAGGAGTGTGAAAATGAGTCGCACAAGTCTTACTCACAGTTTCCTCTGTGTTTGCCCTGCATTACTGGGACAGACCAAAGCTGTACAGATGAAAAGATGCCTACAAGCTACTCTGATTAAGCTCCTGTTTAGGATCCTTTAGTTCAGTATATGTCTTTTTTCCTAAAACAGGATGCTCTAAACCAGCAGCCCCTGTAAAAGATAAGCAATTTAATTATAGCAAGGAGATAAAAGCAGAAATGGCACTCAGACAAAACCTCTGACGATTAGATCAGAAGTGATGTGAAAGGACACCCACCGAGGAAGAAGGAACTC
>NW_010216903.1:0-370 GCF_000695765.1 Mesitornis unicolor
AAACAGGACTGGCCCCAAAACCCAGCCCTGGTGATCACCCCTTGTTTCTGGTATGGATGCTCTACAGTTGGGTCAGATCTGTTGTACTCTTCCTCAGGGCAGTGGTGTTGCTCCCTGTTGTTCCTAAGCACTGGAGGCTTCCCCAAACTAATTTAGTACTTTGCTGCCATTCACACCGCCGACAGATTTTCTTAAATATTGAGGATGCTATTTTTAATATTTAAAATATTTTAATATTGAGAACGTTGGTGTAAGCACCTTCCAGTCAATGTTTGCTTGAGATCTTCATTTCCTTTAGTAGTAACTTATTTTTTATTGACATTCACGTGTCAAGAGCTGTTTGGGGTGGGCAGGTAAAGAGCATCCAGGG
>NW_010216904.1:0-370 GCF_000695765.1 Mesitornis unicolor
ATCAATACATCTGTAAAATACATAAACCCCTGTTTTTTAAATATATAAATATATCAAATACTGGCTAATCCAAGCTACGAGCCAATATTTTGCATTTTCTGGGATTTCTTTGCCCCCGTGGTTGCTGGAGAAGTGTCATCTTCAGCCTTGCAGAGGTGGCAACGCGGATGATAACGCAACATCTCCCCGTTCCTCCCCCTGACAGTTTCAGCCGTTTCCTCGAAGCTCAACGAGGTGCATCCGGAACAGAAACAGAATTTTTCCAATCGGGATTTGCTCCGTAAGTGCCGGGCTCCTGCCCAAACCCCGCAGCTTTGCTTCTGTCCTGGTTTAGGCCTGGTGCATAACCGAGCACCACGATGCTCCAAAA
>NW_010216905.1:0-369 GCF_000695765.1 Mesitornis unicolor
CCATCCTAGTCTGTCTTGCCTCTGATCCAGCTTAGAGGTCGTGAAGCTGAGGGCTTCCTCATTCCCTTTGGTGGCCTTGCCGAGATCCTTGCCAGATGGTGCTGCTGGGAGCCTTCAGCCAGGGCTGACTCCCTGTTGTGGTTTAACCAGACGAGCAGCTAAGCGCCACGCAGTACACTGGCTCAACTCCCCCTCGACTCCCCAGTGGGATGGGAAGGGAATCAGGAGAGTAAAAGCAAAAGAGTTCGCCCGTTGAGATGAAGTCTACTGAAGAATTGACCGAAAGTAAAGTAAAATAATAATACTGCTACTGAACTGCAAGGAGAATAAGAGCAATGACAATAAAGCAATCAAAGCTATACTCAGCTC
>NW_010216906.1:0-371 GCF_000695765.1 Mesitornis unicolor
GGCCAGGGCATGGTTGGACTCAGTGATCTCAAAGGGCTTTTCCACCCAAACGATTCAGTGATGCTGTGATTCCCTTTCCAACCCTGTGCCTTCTCCAGGCCGCTCTCCTCCCACCACCAGCCTGTGCTGTGGCCCCGTGCAGGGCAGGGGTGGCCGTTGCAGCGTGGAAACAATTATTAAAACATGTCATAATAATAAAAATTTATCCAAGAGGGCAGAGGCCCCGCTCTGACACCTCTGCTGCTTCCTTTGTATTAAAATATCATTATATTTAAAATTATTATATTAAAATATAATCATATCACAATGTTATTCTGTTAAAACATAACTATATTACAATATTATTGTATTTAGATGTTATTCTACTAAAA
>NW_010216907.1:0-371 GCF_000695765.1 Mesitornis unicolor
CCAGCAGCCAGGAAACTCAGGGCCTTGTGTAAGCACCCCTGGGCTCAATGCACTGAGTCAGCATCCACAGCCTGTGGGCTTATGTGAGACACAACAAATTATCTCATGATTACCTTCCCGACAAGGCCCTGAAAAGCCTCTGTTACCTTTTGTGTGTGTGTGTATATAATATATATATTATATATATCATAACTGATAAAGAACCAGATGTGGGTTCCTGATGTGTTTGGGAATTTCCTGCCCAAAACCACAACCACAGTGAAGTGCTGGTTGCCTGAAGAAGACGGTCCCATTTGGGTAGTTACAGTTATTGGCCCATACCCAGTGAATGCTCTGGGACTTGATGTGTTAAAAGGGACACTCTCCTGCAG
>NW_010216908.1:0-371 GCF_000695765.1 Mesitornis unicolor
AATGGGAGGAAAATGGCCCCAAAAATGGCGGGAAAGGCACAAAATTGGCAGGAAAAGCCCCAAAATGGTGGGAAATGACCCCAAATTGGGCGGGAAATGCAGGAAATGGGCGGGAAAAGGCAGAAAATGGGTGGGAAAAGGGAGAAAAAGGGCGGGAAAAGCTGGAAATGGGCGGGAAAAGCTGGAAACAGGCGGGAAAAGCAGAACATGGGCGGGAAATGACCCTAAAATGGCGGGAAAGGCACAAAATTGGTGGGAAAAACCCAAAAGTGGTGGGAAATGACCCCAAATTGGGCCGGAAAAGGCCCCAAAATGGGCGGGAAATGGCACAAAAATGGGCAGGAAAAGCTTAAAAAGGGCGGGGAAAGCCA
>NW_010216909.1:0-370 GCF_000695765.1 Mesitornis unicolor
AAGCCAAAGGAAGCCTTTTCTCTGGTTGAGCCCTCCCTTTGCAGGAAGAGAAGAACAGGTGCAGGACTCCTCTCTGCCATGCTACAAGAGACAGCGGGATGACTGGTCAGCAGCCTTTGCATACCTGGGGAGCACGATGAGCGGTACTGGGATAAGAGAAGAAGAGAAGATCCCACATATCAGCTTGCAGGGCTGAGAGTCTGTGAGTGGGAGGGTGTCTAGAGTGGAGACTCAGCTGAGGTGCACAGGCACAAACATGCATTGCTGAGCTCTCCTTCTCTTGCCTTCATCTGGTGCCTCACTGAGCATCCCTGTGCTGTGCACACAGCTGTGCCACACAGCTGCATTATGCTCTTGTGATAACACCTAT
>NW_010216910.1:0-370 GCF_000695765.1 Mesitornis unicolor
TGAGAAAAGATGACCAGGTTTACCAGTAGGTTTTTCTTAAAGAAGTTTTTTGCCAGCAGCTGGATTCAACTTCAGTATCCAAAAGTCATAATACAAAATAGAGCATTTAAAAAAATACTGTACACAATAAATAATTAACATCTTTTGTATTTTTTCAGTGGACTGACAGCTGCGTCAGCCTGCTTAGCTCCAGGGGCCAGCCCCCTTTTTTTGCGTCTCAGTGGGAAGAAGAAAGGATGTTTCAGTGCTTCTTCCAGAGTAATGCGCTTGGCTGGGTCATACGCCAGCATCTTTTCAATGAGGTCAAAGAGGTCCTCGTGGTCAGAATCGTGGCAGGTCATGAAAGCCTTCGTGAAGAGAAAAAACAAAA
>NW_010216911.1:0-371 GCF_000695765.1 Mesitornis unicolor
GCCATGCTCCTGCACGAGTACCGCAACGGGGCCTCGATCCACGAATTCTGCATCAACTTGAAGCAGCTCTACGGGGACAGCAGAAAGTTCCTGCTCCTGGGTGAGTGGCTGCTGCCAGGGACTCATCGTGGATCAGTGACCTGAGGGTGACAGCCAGCGTTACCTGCTCCTGAGCCCTGGTGATGTGGTACCAGTGAGCGGTACAAGGGCCTTGCACCTGGGCAGTGCGAGGGGATAAAGAAATTTGTGTGAACGGCATAAAAATGCCTTGAGGTGTCACCGAGCAACATCTCAATCCATCTCTTCTTTAGAGATCAGAGAAACACGTGGTTTGGGTTGGAGGAACCTCCCAGCCCCCCCAGTCCAACCCC
>NW_010216912.1:0-371 GCF_000695765.1 Mesitornis unicolor
CCCATCAGCAACAGGGCAGGGCTTCCAGATCCTGGTGGTGTTCCAGGCTGGTGGTGTTCCGAGCCTGGCCCCGAGGGCGACAGCGTGTCCCCTTGGCCCACGTCCCTCTAGACCAGGAGCGCGTCGCCAACGTGGTGGCCGACCTGCCGGACAGTGTATGTGACCCGTGTTGAATCCCTCCGCGGTATTGGATAGGGAAGCCCTTTATTGGGAAACGTCAGGAAAGCCTGCTGCGCTGGAAGAGAGCCAGGAGAGCTCTGTCGTGTTCTGGAAGGGACTGGATTCGCATCTGAACCTTTTGTGCTGCGGTTCTGGGATGGGGACGCTGTGGAGGGGTAAGGAGAGAAACTGGTGATCGGGTTGATGAAACT
>NW_010216913.1:0-371 GCF_000695765.1 Mesitornis unicolor
CAAATGTAATCGATTTCAGAGAAATCCAATCGATTTGAGGCAAATCTAAGCCATTTTTGACCAAAAAAAAACCCCAAATAGGCAAAACCGAAGCGGCTCCACTCCCTACCCAGTGCTCCCTGGCAGATATCGGTGCGCGTGGCTCCGTCCACGATGAACTGCGGCCGCGAACACAGCTCCTGCGGGGGCCAAAACCACCCCGAAATTCACCCAAATTTGGCAACTTCGCCGAAATTTGACGATTTCGCCTCGTTAGCGCTAACGAAGGTCACGTGCTCACCGTCGGCCGCTTCCATTGGACGCCGTGGGTCTTGGAGGAGCCGGGGCCCAGCTCGCGGAAGCCCAGGGAGGAGGGGCCGGGGGGGAAGGTG
>NW_010216914.1:0-371 GCF_000695765.1 Mesitornis unicolor
TGGGGAGGGGGCACCCCAAAAACTGCCCCAACATTGGGAAGGGGAGCACCCCAAAATTACCCCAGCACTGGGGGGAGCACCCCAAAAACTGCCCCAAATATTGAGGGGGGTTAAAGCACCCCAAAACTGCCCCAATACTGGGGAGGGGAGCCCCCCAAAAGTACCCCAGCACTGGGGGGGCACCCCAAAACTGCCCCCAATACTGGAGGGGTACCCCAAAACTGATCCAAGCACTGGGGGGAGCCCCAAAACTGCCCCAACATTAGGGAGGGGGCACCCCAAAACTGCCCCCAATACTAGGGGGGCACCCCCAAAACTGCCCCAAGAGGTGGGGGGAGCCCCCCAAAACTGCCCCAACGTTGGGGAGGGGA
>NW_010216915.1:0-370 GCF_000695765.1 Mesitornis unicolor
GAGATGCTCCACTCCCTCAGTCATCTTTGTCACGGTTTGCCCAGAAAGCTGATGGAGCACTGCAAGCTCAGCCCCCAGGAGACTCTCCTGGTAGACACCAAATGGGGTCTGTGCCAAAACTCCCTCTGGTTGATCCATCCTGGCCATGACGATCGTCCTGGTCCTGTCTGAGCACCTGGGTTGAGCTCAGTTCTGGCACAAGCCTGTTTTTCTGACACAGCTTCCCAAGTCAGGTTCCCAGGCTCTGGTTTTCCAGCCCGACTCCTTTTTTCAACTGTGACTTTGACATCCAGGCAGCAATGAGCCAGCAATGAGCTGGATTTTCCCTTTCCCAGCAGTGATTCCAGCCTGGTGCTGGTGGGATGCTCCT
>NW_010216916.1:0-372 GCF_000695765.1 Mesitornis unicolor
CCGACAAGAGCCTCGATAGGTCCTACAACACCCCCCGCAACGGCGGCCATGCCACTTTCTCCCCCCACCGCAGGTGCTGCCACCACAGACACCTTTGCCCAAGCTCACCGGGAGTTACTGGCCCACCTGGAAGCCGTGGCTTGGACCCCGTACCGAGCCTCACCGGAATTCAGCCGCTTCGCCCAGTTCAAGTGGTTGGAGGAGCAACCGGTGGGCGCCGAGGCCTTCGCCGAGTTCCGGGTGTTGGGCAAGGGGGGTTTCGGGGAGGTGTGCGCCTGCCAGCGCCGGGCCACGGGCAAGATGTACGCCAACAAGCGCCTCAACAAGAAGCGGCTCAAGAAACGCCAGGGCTACGAGGTGGGACAACCCCTC
>NW_010216917.1:0-371 GCF_000695765.1 Mesitornis unicolor
TAAGTAACTGTATGCACCTTATCACCTTCCAGGGGAATTCTCTGTTACATGGATTATGTACTTACATTTGCACTTGGTTCAGAGGGAAATCCCTCCCTTACCGTGAGTCATGAGGAAATTGTTCAACGTTGCTGCTGGCAAAACTTCTGGTGGTCTTGGTAACACTGATCCAGCTCTCATTAGAAAGCACATCTACTGGGAGTATTAGCAGCAGCTCTGCTTTTGGCTGAGGCATTGGTCAGTAATGCTGCTGCTACAGCTTGAAGCTACAGCACCACTGGCACACACCCCAGGAAGTGTGCCAGCTCCTGTGGATGCCGACAGCAGGAAAACCAGACTCCCCAGGAGAAACGGGGACTTGATCGCTGCCC
>NW_010216918.1:0-372 GCF_000695765.1 Mesitornis unicolor
CACACACACACACACATATATATATATAAAAATAACTGCTCTGGGAGTAAATGATTCTGATGGTGGGCTGGTGCCATGGCTTAATGCTCTTGTGATCCCTCGAAGGCACGAAAAGTATTTATTCTTCTATTTTATCACAAGGTGAGGAAGATCTTTACCTACACATGGTGATAGATTCTAACTTTGACTGCCCTGATGACTTTGGTATTTATAGAGAGAATGTAACCGGTTGCAAAAACCCCGTCTGTGTTGGTATGAGATGGGCACCATAAAAAAGCAGCCCCGGTCAGCAGCTCAGTGTAGGGACACTCAGATCCTATTGAAGTATATGGAAATATCTATGAGGGTCGGAAGGCTCTGCAGAGGGACCTG
>NW_010216919.1:0-370 GCF_000695765.1 Mesitornis unicolor
AAATGCTTGCAGTCTGTGGACGTCCCATCTGTTTCTCCGCACAGCGAGCTCTGATGGACTGAAGCGAGGGGCTGGGTCACGGTTTGCGATTGGATTCATCCTAATTTGCTTTGAGTAACTTGAGTGCCAGGTCTGCAAGCCCTCAGCATCCAGTGATGATTTCACCACAGTAACTTTTGGTGAAGCGCCAGTGTTTCCTTGTGGTGTGCAACTGTTTTCAAGCAGCTTCGGTATCAGAAGTTGCTGTAAATTCAGTGTTACTGTTGTGATGGTGCTGGAGGATGTCACTCAGATGCATTGGTACCACAGAGCACCCCTGCCTGTGTAAGGAGATGGAAGGGTGTCCAGTGCTGGGCCCTCAGCTCCAGAA
>NW_010216920.1:0-371 GCF_000695765.1 Mesitornis unicolor
CAGCCGGGTGATCTCCTCCTCTTGTTTCTGTGGGGGAGAAGCCATGCGTTAGAGGCAGATAACCAAAATCCTGAGCCAGCCGCATCCCGAGGGATTCCCCCTTGCTCTTGCCATGGCACCAATCCCACGTTACCCACTCCTCAGCTGCTCTCACAGCACCAAACTCTTCTCCCCATTCCTGCAATGACTTTCCAGTCCTCCAACCCCATCCCACCCCACTCCACGGGGAGAGCCAGGGAGGCACAGCGAGGCTGGGAGGGCTCAGCCAGCGGCTCCACCACCTCCCTCTGCAGCTCCAGCCCGGCCCAGGACGTACCAGCCGCATGTTTTTGACCACCACCTCGTTGGCCAGCTCCTGCTCCTTCAGCTCC
>NW_010216921.1:0-372 GCF_000695765.1 Mesitornis unicolor
CCTGAATTACAGGACCATAACACACACCTGACAATTCCTGAAGCATCTAAGCTTAAATTTGTTTCATATGGTTATATTCACAGTATTTGTTCTACAGAAGTCTAAACAGCTATTAGCATTGCAGTCCTATGCTCTAAATCACCGACACGTATTGGTGCTGCTAAATTGCCAGTCTCCTTCCTGGACTCCACCGAAACAGGAAATTGAACAAGAGATTAATCAGTCAGTTAATGCAGGCGACCAAACGTAAGGGTCCCCCCAAAGGCTAAGGACCTGCTCTGATGCTTTCATCTCTGTCTCAAAGTCCAAATATAAACAGCTCCCTTCCTAGTTAATTTACAGGGATTAATAACTGGATGACTTTATAATTCA
>NW_010216922.1:0-372 GCF_000695765.1 Mesitornis unicolor
ACATTTATGACCCTGAAACATGGGATGCTGCCAGAGGCAAGCTGTGCGATGCAGTCACCAAGGCTGACTCTGTAGCAGCCAGTTTGCTAGCCCTTTGGAGAATCTTATTTGAAGTCCTGAAAAAGCATGTAGGGACAGAGGGAGCAACTGAACCTTTGCCTTCAGTATCTCCTAAACCCCGGCACCTCCTTTGGTTGGTGCAGCTGAAACAGAAAATGAAGAAGGAGGTGATCCCTTCAATCCAGGACTAGTTGACCCTGAAAAGGAGCCATGTCTATATCCCCCAGGCCCCCATGACATTTGGAGAAATGTCCGCAAGGACGCAGAACAGGTGAGGGATGTAGAAATGCTCCAGAGGCTACACTTAGCCTG
>NW_010216923.1:0-372 GCF_000695765.1 Mesitornis unicolor
CTCAGATTTCGTGTGTTATTTAAATCCAGAAGTACTGCAAAGACAGAAGTTATTCAACACCCACTTCTTTAGATCCCGTGCTTCGCCTGCGATATTTCTCGACGATGGCAACAAGCGCTTTGTTTCCCATTTTAACCTTAGCAATAGCAAAAGTCTACAGCGTGATAAAAATTGTCGAAATTATCACAAGAGAAGAATTTCAACACCTCCAGGGAACGCAAAGATGACAGAGTCCAAGTGTGTGAATGCTGAACATGCAAATTTGTCTCACTACTGGTGGGGAAGAAACAGGATCTTCCTGGGTTATGCATGCACAGCAAATAGGTAACACAGCTCCGGTGGAAGGGGGAACTGCTAGGGGTGAGAAAACAC
>NW_010216924.1:0-372 GCF_000695765.1 Mesitornis unicolor
CTGCGCCCTCAACAAGAGCACGGACTTCCAGGAGGTGCCAGAGCGCAGCCAGCTCGACATCTCCGAGCCCTACAAGGTGTACCGGATCGTGTCCGACAGCGCCCGCGATGCAGGTATGGCCCTGCTGCTCCTCATTCCGCACCAGATTTGAGGCTGGTGCCTGTACGAACCCCATGTCCCACAGACATCACCCTTCCTCCCCGCTCCTCCTCCTCTGCGGGTGTCCTGGGCAGATGGGAGCCTTCCTGGGGGCCGTTCTTGTCATTTACAGGAGGCTCAGCAGGTTTTCCTTTGCTCTCTGCAGAGAAGGATGCTGACACACGGCCCCCAGCCAGCGAGGATCCACAGGTGAGGCAGCCCATGCCCTGCACC
>NW_010216925.1:0-369 GCF_000695765.1 Mesitornis unicolor
AAATTCTCCAAATAATTACTGTGATTTGCTTGGTGCTGGAGCCGTCTGAGCCTCTCCCTGTGTTCTGATTGACCCAATTCCACTGAAGTCACCAAGATCTCTTGTAGTATCCCAAAAGATGCCTAAAACACCTCAGAGCAGCATCCCTCAGCATCCTTCCATGCCCGTCCCTATGGGCTAACGCTGTCTGGGCGCCTGCATCTCCCCAGACTGACACAAACTGGAGAAAGCCACTGTGGGGCACCAATCCCTGGAGCTGCCACCTCTGTAGGGTCTGGAGAGAAAGGACTGCTTGCCCTTTTTCCAGTTCCTCTGGGGAAGGGAGGATTTGCCATGTTGACTTTTTAGTTTGCAGAAGAGGAGACTGAG
>NW_010216926.1:0-368 GCF_000695765.1 Mesitornis unicolor
CGGACTTTGTGACTAACTTTTTTCTCTCTCTTTACAATTTGATATACTAGGAAAAAAAAAATCATCAGTATCAGAGAGTTCTCCTAGATGTAAAATTCTATTTCAATTGCAGATTCCACTAAAACATGACAGACTAGAATCAAGATAAATTTCAACTTCAGTAACTATAGAAATACTTAAATCTGTCACTCTGAAGCCATACAAAAAAACTAAAAGAATCAGAGGAGGCATGAGAATTACAACTTTGAGGCAAAGCATACATTCCGTGGACTCCAATTGACTAAAGCAGATTTAGCTGAACAACAATATAAATCTAAACCAGAAAATTATACATGTCCCAACCCCAGGTTCCAGTATAAATTGGGGAA
>NW_010216927.1:0-372 GCF_000695765.1 Mesitornis unicolor
CAGCTGCTGGCAAAGGGCTTGGCAAAGCCACTTCCAGCTTAGTTCCCCTTTGCCACCAGTTTCCTCCCCACTTTACCCACTTAAAGGACTGAAATCTGTTTCTTCCTTGCACCTCCGTCCTGTTTTGGAGTCTTGGGGAGGGCAGGAGCCACTCTCAGCCCAGTCTGTGGCTCCAAATCGGAGCTGTTACAGTGGGATCAGCTTTGACCTGAGCAGGGAGAGCTCACCCGTGTCAATAGCATCTATGTTTAACTGTGTTAATGCAACTTAATTCACGTTACGGCCAGTTCGGAAAGGCAGGTAGATGCCTCGCAATGGATCAAGAGGAAAACGATGGCAATTCATTAAAGGTCGTTTATTCCCAGCGGTTCA
>NW_010216928.1:0-373 GCF_000695765.1 Mesitornis unicolor
GGTCCTGACCCACGGCAGAGCCGCCTGCCCCACGGTGAGGTCTCCTCCAGCCCCTTTAGCCTCACAGCTTAAACCTCTCCTGCCCCACAGCGACCTCTCCTCTGCCCCACAGCGATCTCCTGTGCTCCATAGCGAAGTGTCTGCTCCACGGCGAGGTCTCTGCCCCACATCGAAGCCTCCTGCCTCACAGCAGCTTCTCCTGCCCCATAGCGACCTCTGTGCCCCATAGCGATCTCTCCTGCCCCACATCCATGCCCCCTGACCCACAGAGATGTCTTCTGCCCCATAACGACCTCCTGTGCCCCACAGCGGGGTCTCTGCCCCACAGCAACCTCTTCCACCCCACATCGAGGTCTCCTGCCCCACAGCGCTC
>NW_010216929.1:0-371 GCF_000695765.1 Mesitornis unicolor
CAGGTTGCTCAAAGCCCCATCCAACCTGACCCGGAGCACTTCCGGTTGTGGCAGTTCTCAACTTCATCGAGGTATCCACAACTTCCCGGGGCAAGTTGTTCCTGTATCTCACCACCCTTCCACAGTAGATAACATCATACTAGGCAATGATAAAGTGGGATCAAAGAAGAAGGGGTGAGGGAATGTGTCTCCAGGTGGGTGTAGCTCTGAAACTGAGTGGGCAGCTGCGTGGTGCTGAGGGTTTTCTTTCACATTGCTTGTTTTTCATTCTTGTTCCTTCCACTATTAAACTATTTTTGTCTTATGTGCTCCAATTTTTCATGCGTAGCTACTGGCCACCGTCCAACACCAGCGAATGATGGAGTATTCAC
>NW_010216930.1:0-372 GCF_000695765.1 Mesitornis unicolor
TGGATCAACTGGAGAAAGTACAGAAGAGTTTAACAAATGGGATCAGAAGTCTAGAAAGCATGTTCTACTGAAAGAAGTGGGTTTGTTTAGTCTAAAACAGAGAAGACTGAAGAAAGATATGATAACAGACTTCTACTATGTAAAAGGTTGTTGTAATAGCCCTTCTCCATGCCCAAAAGGAGTAAGGCAAGAAGCAATGGTCTTAAATTAGAGCAAACATGACTTAAAGATCAAGAAAAACATTTCACAGAACACTGAAAACTTAAGTTTTAAATATTTAAAGCTTACCCACCTAAAATTATGTTAAGTATATAAATGCAGCAAGAACTAGATTTAACAACTAGCATGTACTGTAGCACAAATAAATAACAA
>NW_010216931.1:0-373 GCF_000695765.1 Mesitornis unicolor
TCTTTAAAATGTGCCGATTTATATCATAGCCAGTCTCTGAGTGCCATAAACAATATGCAGCCACCAACATAAAGTGAAAATTCCCATGGTACTAAGTAGATTCTCCAGATTTAGATTAACATTTCATTTCTTCATGATCACTCCCCATGCAAATGTATATGCAGTAAAAAAAAACAACCAAAAAACCTTCAGTTCCTCCAAGAGTAACTGCTGAAAAGAAAGGAGTTTCTTGCTCTAAACAGTGAGAGTTGTTTAACGTTTTGCTGACAGTGAAGATTCATGCCTCCATCATAACATTTCAACAGCTAAATATTTAAACTTAATTGAAGAAGCAAAGCTGAGAACAAGTTTGTACAAATCTACTGTTAATCAT
>NW_010216932.1:0-373 GCF_000695765.1 Mesitornis unicolor
CTCCTTTAATTCTGAAATCACTTTCCTGAGAGATAATCGCTTGTTCAGGCTCCATTGTTGTGAATATGAAGCTAGAATTGCTTTTCATTAGGCACATCACTCTGTTTCTTCAACCTTCCCTTCATCTGCCACTTTTATTGCCCATTTACTCAGTATCATGAAATCTTTCTGCAAATTTTGCAATGAGCTTTTGGGTATTTTTAATCTTGAACAGCTCAGACTTTCACCTTCGTGTTTACATCTCTTATTTCTGTTTTTTCTGTTATTATGTTTAGAAGAAATCACTGTGCTTGATGCCAGGGCTTGGTGTCTTTCAAGTTGATGTGTATACCTCTGTCTGCAGAGAGGAATGGGGGAATTGCTATACTGGGAC
>NW_010216933.1:0-373 GCF_000695765.1 Mesitornis unicolor
TCTCGCTTTGAGCCCTGTTCCCCTGCCTGTGTTTTGCCTTGATGCCTTTAATGCTTGCAGGGCTTCTGATGGGACTTCATAAGAAAGCAAGCGAAGGAGCAACCAGACGCTTGTAGTAAAGTGGGGGTGTCAGAGAAACTGTGAGCTCTGGGGGTGCCAAAGCAGGTCAGGGCTAAGGCAGTGGATTGGAGAGGGTCCTTCATGGGCCAGATGTTCCTTGGTGGCTTAATTCCTGGCTTGGACAGGGAATGAGACTTGTCCAAGTGGAAGCCCTCATGATGGAGGTGCTGAGAAGCTCCCTGGCTGCAGAAGACAGTGCCTGGAAGTCAGAGACCAGGGCAGAGGGATCCCCTGCAGCACAGGGAGGGGACTG